>NC_090274.1:104886409-105191409 GCF_040414725.1 Anabrus simplex | reverse complement strand
GTGCAAACATCTCAAGAAGAGATGCAAGGTAAAGAAGAAGGAAATTTCAACGCTTCATCGCTATCGAAACAAGTTAAGTTTGTACCTAGAAACGCTACTGCTGAAGCACGTATTACATCAAAACAAGTCCCTGCACATCAACTGTCTGCATATAGACTCAAAGTTCACAACAAGCCTCTGTTACCCTATGTAGATATAAGCTACTGTTAAGACCCCAACGTACTCGTAAAACGTTTACAACTGCTAAGAGCCTATCATGATGCTGGTTACACACAGTACAAAGAAGATATTTTTGAAATAGAGTATGAATTACGTCGTGTAGGTATTATTAAGTAAGCGCTTACCCTCACCTAAGTCATCCATCTGTAGTATATAGTCGATCGAGTAGCTATATTCGTATAGATTATTTCCCAACATTCTCCCTTCCTTAGGGTGTTAACTCCGCCTCTAGTTGTAGAGCCGGTCTCAAGCCCGGATAAAGAGAGGAGAGGCAACCTAGCCCTCTAACCCATTAGCCCTTTCGCCTATTAGCCCTTTAGCCCTTTAGCCCATTAGCCCTTTAGCCTATTAGCCCTACAAGGAATGTGCGGTAATCTAATCTTCTTAGAACAAAGGTATCCCCTGAAATGTTCTAAACACATGTTGTATCGAGTACAGTGTTCGGTTCTACTTATTTAGTGTTCTAAAATGTTCCGATCACATGATAAAGTTAACGGCATAGAGTGCAGTGTTCGATTCTAGTCTTGTTATGTTTCTTTAGTGATTTGCAAGTCTAAACATGCATAATGACGTCATCACTGCAGCACGTGCTTACTCTAGCTATCCCGATGCAGGTTTAAACTTGTTCGATAGAGCTAAGCCTTGACATAAGAGGAGGCCTTAACAGCTTATGTATAGCTGCCATTGTTTAAAGATAGCTGCTGTTAAGAAGCATTTTTCAAATTACCCGCCACCACATTTCAAAGGTATGAGGTTTAGTGCTGTAAAGATACCTGCACGATGCAAACCTAGCTTTCTTCATCAGAGCAGCCACCATCTTGTGTGAGCACCTCTAGACCGTACCATAAGGAGCTGTGTATATTCACCGTCTTGTCACTACTACCTTGCGCAAGCACCCCTAGGGTGTCTCATAAGAGCAGCAGCCATCTTGTACAAGCGCTCTTAAGCTGCCTCATAAGAAGGTATGTATAGCCTCCATCTTGTAGAATTAGATAGCTGCCAATGCCAAAGGACCTAAGTAGCGATCGAACCGTCGATCTCATCATTAGACTATGTTTTTTTCTTGTTCCTGATACTGCAAGCCTAGGTATCAGGTTTTGCTCTACGATGCACCGTTTTCGAGATATTTAAAATTTTGCATTTGAGCCCCAAATTTAATGAATCGAACCTGCACGGCACGTTATACTCTCTACCATAGCTAAACCTGATCATGTTACGAAGACTTGCTTCAATACAAGCTAAAACAGAGCGAATGCCAAAGGGCCTAAGTAGGAACCGAACCGTTGATCTCATCATTAGACTACGTTTTTCTTGTTCCTCGTACTGCGAACCGAGGTACTGGGCAGAAATTTTTTGTCCGTTTTGCTCTACGATGCACCGCTTTCGAGATATTTAACATTTTGTATTTAAGCCCCAAATTTAATGAATCGAACTAGCACGACGCGTTAGCCTCTAAGCTAGCTTTCTTCATAAGAGCAGCAGCCATCTTGTGCAAGCATCCTTTAGGCGTCTCATAAGGAGACGTGTATAGCCGCCACCTTGTGTCCGCCATCTTGCGCAAGCATCCTTAGGGCGTCTCTAGCCATCTTGTGCAAGGACCCTTAAGCCGCCTCATAATAGCAACCGCCATCTTGCGCAAGCATCCCTAGGGCATCTCATAAGGAGCCAGTTATAACCGCCATCTTGCGCAAGCATCCCAAGGGCGTCTCATAAGAACCTATGTATAGCGGCCATCTTGCATAAGCACCTTTAAGGAGTTATGTATAGCCACCATCTTGTGCAATTAGCGTCGAGAGATGGCTGCTGTAGAATTTTTCTTTTTTAAATTATCCGCCACCATATTTCAAAGGTATGTACCTAAAGAGTGTAGCACTGAGGTTTGTGATGTAAGATGGCGGATGACAAGTGACAAAAAAGCGCGTGAGTTTGTTTACTAAACAGGAGCACGTGGAATTTTTCAATTTGCCGCCACCACATTTCAAAGGTATCTAGCTAAAGTTGGCAGCACGGTGCGCTCTTGATTAAATATGGCGGATGACAGCTAACAGAACTTTTCAAATTGCCCGCTACTACATGTCATAAAGAGGGCAGCACGGTGTTCTGTGGATTAAAGATGGCGGATGACAGCTGATGAAATTGTCCCCATGATAGCAGCACAGTGCTCTGTTGATTAAAGATGGCGGATGACAGCTGTCAACAAAGCACGTGGCTTTGTTTCCAAACAAGAGCACATAGAATTTTTCAAATTGCCGCCACTACATTTCAAAGGTATCTAGCTAAAGAGGGCAGTACAGTGCTCTGTGGTTTAAAGATGGCGGATGACAGCTAACAGAACTTTTCAAATTGCCCGCTACTACATGTCATAAAGAGGGCAGCACGGTGTTCTGTGGATTAAAGATGGCGGATGACAGCTGACGAAATTGTCCGCATGACAGCAGCACGGTGCTCTATTGATTAAAGATGGCGGATGACAGCTGTCAAAAAAAAGCACGTGGCTTTGTTTTCAAACAAGAGCACATAGAATTTTTCAAATTGCCGCCACCACATTTCAAAGGTATCTAGCTAAAGAGTGCAGCACTGTGCTCTGTTGATTAAAGTTGGCGGATGACGGCTGTCAAAAAAGCGCGTGAGTTTGTTTCCAAACAAGAGCATGTAGAATTTGCCGCCACCACATAGAGGGCAGCACGGTGCTCTCTTGATTAAAGATGTCTGCTGTCATGTGGAATTGCCTGCCACCACAGGTATCTAGCTAAAGAGGGCAGCACGGTGCTCTCTAGATTAAAGATGGCTGCTGTCAAAAAGCATTTTTCAAATTATCCGCCACCACATTTCAAAGGTAAGTAGCTAAAGAGGGCAGCACTGTGCTCTATAGATTAAAGATGGCAGATGACAGTTGTCAAAAAAGCACGTGGATTTGTTTATCTCACGCTAGTGAGGTTAAGTTGGTAGCACTAAGGTTTAACCCGTCAAGATGGCAGCACTGCGGATGACAGGTGATGAATTTACACCTACTACGATAAAGAGGGCAGCACAGTGCTCTGTAGTTTAAAGATGGCGGATGACAGCTGTCAAAAAAGCACGTGGCTGTCAAAAAGCACGTGGCTTTGTTTACCACACGCTAGTTAGGTTAAGTTGGTACTACTGAGGTTTAGGCCCGTCAAGATGGCAGTACTGAGGTTAGCGATGCGTTGTTGTCTGTCAAAAAGCACGTGGCTGTCAAAAAACACGTGGCTTTGTTTACCTCGCGCTAGTTAGGTTAAGTTGGTACTACTGAGGTTTAGGCCCGTCAAGATGGCGGTACTGAGGTTAGCGATGCGTTGTTGTCTGTCAAAAAGCACGTGGCTATCAAAAAGCACGTGGCTTTGTTTACCTCATGCTAGTTAGGTTAAGTTGGCACTACTGAGGTTTAGGCCCGTCAAGATGGCAGCAGTGAGGTTAGCGATGCGTTGTTGTCGGTGACAGCTGTCAAAAAGCACGTGGCTTTGTTTACAAATTCAAATCTCGCGCCAAAATTCAAATCTCCCGCCAAAAATTCAATTTTCCCGCCAGAATTCAAATTTCCCGCGCCGCGGGAGGAGGAGGATGCCGCAGAACCATTCAATTATACTACTGGTGTAAGGTCTGGAGACCGTGGTAGGCACTCAGCAGCTCCTCTTCGATCTATCCATCCTCCAGGTAGATTTTCTTCCAAGTACGCTCTGACATCTCTGTGGTAGTGAGGTGGAACGCCATCTTGTTGTAGGTAAAATCTTTCATTTCCAAGCACCTCTCGGATAGAAGGTAAAATCCATGTTTGCAGCATATGACGATTCACCTCACCAGTTACGGTACCTTCAAAGAATAATTGGACAATCAAACCGCGCGATGAGAGACCACTTCACGCATTAACACGAGGTAGATTAACATGTTTGTCCACGTGAACGTGAGGATTTTATGGAGCCCAGTACGCGCAGTTGTGGCGGTTTATAGTAGCATTCTGTTTGAATTACGCCTCCTCAGACCAGATAACCATCCCTACAAACCGTTCATCCTCGCGAAGCATGCCTTCAAACCATCCGCAAATTACATCCTTCGATCCGGGTCGTCCTCGTTCATAGCCTGCAGCGATCTCTGAATGTATACTTTCCACTTTGCAGCCTTCAGAATTCGTCGCACGGTTACTCGGCCGCTTTCATGTGCACCCTGATACTCAGATTTTTGAGGTGTCGTAGTAAAATGTTGCAGCACAGCAGCGCTGGAAGCTGGACTTGTTGATGTGTTTGGTCGGCCAGATATTTCCTTACGCACATCCTGAACAGTACCGCTGGCTTCAAATGTATCCCGAAGACGATAAATTGGTGTACGTGTTGGTGGCCGAGTTCTGTACACATTACGCCATTGCTGTTGTACCTCCATCATGTTTTCGTACTTCGAACACCGCTTCAATACGGCCTTGTGTCGCTCAAACGACAGACTTACTTCATTCATTTGTGCACTATCATCTGCTGGAAACCGCGCGCCAACATTGTCAAGCCATTCACGTGAGAAAATAGTTGACTACGCTACTGCGCAAGGATTGCTGCGATATGTCATTTTCTTCCAAAAATATGAAGTATCAAAGAGTGTCGAAATTTTTATGGACCCCTCTGTCTACAAATGTTTATGTGTGTGACGCAATCATGGGCTTAATAAAGGTTTGGAAAACTCATTTCGATCACACTACCGATTCAATTGATTTTTCAGTTCCATTGCTCAGGCATTCCTACTGGAAGAGTTGAGATCTCTCCTAACCCCTCACTAAACGTTTCGGGGATAGTAATACTTATTATATGCCCGCGCCTTCCAGGATCTTCTTCAGAGCAGTAAAAATGAAATGTCGTATGGCTTTTAGTGCCGGGATATCCCAGAACGGGTTCGGCTCGCCAGGTGCAGGTTTTTCTATTTGACTCCCGTAGGCGACCTGCGCGTTATGTTGATAATGAAATGATGATGAAGACAACACATACACTTAGCCCCCGTGCCATGGGAATTAACCAATTAAGGTTAAAATCCCCGACCCGGCCGGGAATCGAACCCGGTACCCTCTGAAACGAATGTCAGTACGCTGACCGTTCAGCCAACGAGTCGGTTTCAGAGCAGTAAGAAAGTGTCACTCCATAGTAACCTGACTCAAGTATAGTTCATTCCAGAGCCTCCAGAGTCAGGACGAGTTAACTATGGAGGGTAGCCATGATCTACTCAGTACTTAACCATCCCATTCGTTGAAAAATTTCTATCACCTCACGAACGATTCTAGGTATAATTCGCTTCTCTTTATAAATGACAGAAGCTGCAACAATTATAATTTCATGGCCATTATGTATGGCACGTTCACGAGAGCCTAGCTCCTGAGGGAGCAATAGTTTCGTGTTGCGTCGCATAGTGCTGTAAGAAAGTAATCGGAACAGTTCGGAAAAGGTTCGGTAGGGGAGCTTTAGTTTCATGCTGTGGCACGTAATGTCGGAAGCGCACGTTGTCTACGGGATAAGTAAAGGCCTCTGTATGCGTGGTCGATTCAGGTTATTTGACAGAAGAGCAGGAGTTCAAATAGTGCCACTAAATGTCAGGTTATCGCTCCATTCATCAGGACAATTCAAATTGGTATTAGGAGAATAACTTGCGCACGATAGAAAATTCATTTTCATCGTCTTTATATCATCATCTTCATCGTTGGATTCTTCGAAGATGCAGGCGACTCGTTGCTGTAGATACGAAGTCTATGTTCCATTGCGTTCTGGGTAGAAAAGTTTAATAAAGAATAAGTGTATCACACAGTAATTCAGAAAGAGCTCATACAAGTCAGGCCGTTCACGTCCCAGTAGAAATGAAAATACTCCATACTAACAAATGGCAGATAGGTCTTATGGCGACGATGGGATAGGAGTGGAAAGGAATCGCCCATGGTCTTCATTAATGTACAGCCTGGTATGAAAATGCGACACCACGGAAAACCATTCCCAGGGCTGCCGCCAGTGGGGTTAGCATTGCTCCCTCGAAGAATTACTTCTTCTTCTTGATAGTTATAGGACTGCGCCTATATAGCCCCGTCCAGCCACTTCGATGTTTACAATTCTTAGGTTATATTAAGGGCCATACTGAACATCTTGTTATGCTAATCAAAGTACATATCTATAAAAGCCGATTATTGTTGATGGTATGTATAGTAAAACAGTGGCATGAAATACACAGGTACACAGGGTAACTTACTCTATCCTCTCGCCAGTGTAATTCATCACGCCATTTAACTACAAGGCATACAGGACCGAATCACGTATAAGTGAGGTTGTTGGTTATATTAGTAGAGTTATACTGTTAGTTGGGGTTTCCTGAAGGAAATGAACCACTGACTCTGCGAGTTGAACTGTAGGATTATATAACAGGCGGGAGACATTCAAGGGCAGTGGAAAGCGCAATTCCATTAATTCCTCAATAAATGTGTTCCCCTCACGATTGAATTTCTACACATTGAAAAAAGTTTGGTTGGCTGTACGACTAGTTTACCACATTCATATACATTAGATTCGATCACCTTTATGGTAAATTAATGTTCATGAGTACCAGCACGATTATTATTAAGTTATGTATCGTCTTGCGCTCGTCTTAGTCCTGCGCCACGCGGCGGCAAACTCCCGACGTTCAGCATTCTTCTGAAACACCACATTTCACAAACTTCTATTCTCTCTCTTTCTGAACTTGTTAATGACCATGTTTCACTTCCATATAATGTCACGCTCCGGACGAAAGTATTCTAAAACTTCTTTCTAATTCTTATATCAATGTTCGAGGTGAAGAAATGTGTTTCCTTAAGAAAGGCCTTCCTTGCTCGAGCTGGTCTGCATCGTTACTTATTCTGCTGCCCATGTAACAATCATTGATCGACTTCCGTTAAGACTTCATTCCAAATCTAATATTCCTCCATCACCTGATTTTTATAGTTTTATTTTTAATGATATTAGCTCGTAGCGTCGACCTCCGTAGATATTTTTTCACTTTCACCATATGATAGAATCCAGCGTGTAATTGGGATTACGGGTTCGAGTCCTAGTAAACCTGCACACACAGCTCTCCTATCAATTATTAAAGTGTTGTGGTTGTACAACTAAGTAAGATAGTATTTCCGAGTTCGATTCCCGGTCAGGAGTCAGGGTGCTGTGTCATACAGTCCCAGCATTTGCTTGGTATTTACTACGGGCTTGTTCGATTCCTAGCAAGGTTACCTGCACACACAACCCTACTGTCAATTATTACAGCGTTGTGTATTCACAACTAAGTAAGATAGTATTCACGAGTTCGATTCCCGGTCAGGACAGGGATGATAACGTCAAAATCGCGTTCAGTTACGTTTAAAAAGTACAATAATTGTTTAAAGTGTCTAATTCTTTACTGTGGCAGGAAATGCTATATCGATTCTCCTTTCTTTATTGCCCTGTAACAATATTCGTTAGAAGATGGTAAGTATCATCACACAAATGAATAATAATTTTCAGATGTTTCAAATTCTAAACGAATATCAACAGGAGTTTCTCTTATAAATTTGATGTTATAAGAGCAGACGATAACTCAATCAGTGCTTTATTTTTAATATCTTTAGGCAACAATAACGGACGATCTTCTTTCTGATAATACGAATTAAGACAACCAAGCAAAATACTGACGTTGTACCTTGCAATCACCTATGTCGTCAGCCATGATAATAGATTTACGTGTTTTCCTATTTTCAAGAGGCATATGCCGAGTACTCTTACTTAATTACGACTATTAGAGAAAATTCTGAACCAATACAGATGGAAGCTTACAGCTGCGTGCTCTCCGTAACTACACAGCCAACTCGCCCAGTCATAGGGCTTACCTACATAATCGCCATCTTGGATCCAGTTTTACGAGTAGTAGCAGGCTGTAGTCTTAAGTTAGGTACTATCCCGACATTTGCCTTGATGTAAAGTGGGAATCTACTTCCCACATAGCTGAGATGTAAATCGAACCTAATCAATTTTTTTTAAAAGTTTATATTACGTTAATTAGGTGTCTGTCAATGCGTCTTTTTCCATTGGTATATTCACTACGTTAATAATAAGTATTCGATTGCGTGTTCTATGTAATGTGTTTTATATAATTAATTACTAAAATGTTATTAAAGTGTGTGTGCATGTGTGGGGAATTAAACACTATGCTTCTGTAAATCTTGAGTGGACGGTGTGCTAGGGAAAAAAGAGGCCAGCGTACTGCCACCTGAGCTATAGAGACAGATGTCAATGTAAATTAAACCAAACCCTCTTACAACGTAACTTTGTTACAGTATCCCCTGTCTGTCCGCTATTCAGATCTGAGATTTTTTATTTTTCCTATAACATACAATTTATAGGTATTTTCCCTGAACGAAAGTCTTAACGCTTTAATGATTATAGCGTTGAGGTTTATCGGTTCTGAACACATAGTTTTATTTACTAAGTAACGTGAAAATTACAGCGGACAATTGAAAGAACTCTAGTGTTCAAATCTATAAGCTCGCAACTCTACAATCAAAATTTCATTCTCCTTATTATTAAAAAAAAACTGTTAAAAGATGCGACTAAAAGAGTGCTGTCTGAGTAGCCGTCCGAACTATTCAGCGTGACAGATTAATTTTTGTGTGACTATGTTCGATTTATAGATAGGTTAGAGATTTTTTAAGGTATTCCCATGCCTGTTGCAATTAGTGACTAAAAAGGGTAAAATAATTTTATTTTTATCTGCAGTGGGGAAATATGATAACATTAAAACTAATAAACGTATTGTCTCATGTACACTTATCTGACTCAATCTAGATGGAGTAGCAACAACATACTATCAGTTAGCGCATTAATTGTAATTACTAAATTTATGATTTCCGTTACATTCGATAATATTTTTATGAGCAAGTTCGATTCATAACCAGGTAAGGGATTTCATTTAGTAGCCCCCATCTGGTCGTATGTAGCGACTAAAAGAGAGGAAATCATTTTATTTTTATAAACAAGGTAAGTTAACGACAGACATTGTATGAATACATTCCCCCGCCCCTCCCTCTACCCAAAAAGCTGACAAGAGGATTGAACCAGTTTTTGCGACAAAGATAAGCGCTGTCCGAGCCATTCAGCTTAACAGAGTAAGTATACACCATTCTGTGTGTGTCTTGATTAAATTTCAAAAAATCCTCTCCGCAGCGAGAAGACGCATTTCATATGTATTTATTCGTCGGATGGAGACATAGAGCCTTAAGCAGACCTCACGTTAACACAGACGCGTTTTCGAGAAGGAGGAGGAGTAGTGTACATAGTTATTTTTCTGTCGGATGGTAACGAAAAGCCTCTAAGATGGTGTAGGTAAGGGAAAGTCTACCAAGATTACGTTGGGAAGGGCATCTCGCCATAAAACTATGCGCTGTAAGATTAATCCTGCATTTCCGGTCCTCTACAACAGGATAGAACCTGCACAGTTTGCTTGATCCTTGTCGTCATGTTCGCTGGTCACTCTCTGACGTTACGTTATTTGTTCGTCAGATGGTGACTGAAAACCTTGAACTGGGCCACGGCCCCCTCCAAAATAGCGTCCGTCGGATAGTGACGTAAAGCCTAAAAACATGTTAAAAACTAAATAGCGATTAGGATAGGTACAGCTAAAACGGCTAAATATTTAGCCACCCCACATAAAGGTCTATATTTTTAACAAATTGTTATAAATTTGGTCTTTATCGCCATAAGCCACATGCCTGAACTGATAATGGCTAAATAGTAAGCCACAAAGAAGATAATGAAGGCTGTGCAAGCAACTGGGATTGGAAAACGATCGAAGTGGCTAAGGATATTGCCACCATCCATTGAGGCTCCATGGAAAAACATGGTTATGCTGTATTGGAGAGAATTCGATGTTGTTTTTCTAACAAACAGAATTTGAATTGCTAGTTGTGGCTCTATCAGTGTCTTCAGTTGATATTCTGGCAGTCCGTTCTGCCAACGGCAAGCAGATCTCTTTACAAGTACATTATTTTATGAAGATGTTTTTTGAAGTTGCGCCAAACAATACTACGCTTGCCAACTAATTATTTTACATTGTAAAGGAAACACTTATAGTTATAGAAACTATATAGGTAGAAATGCATGTAGAAATAAAAATACATGTAACCAATATGCGACTTTAGTATGGGAAATTATCCGCTCAGATAATATTATCGCCTTTATCCGAGTTTGCAAGTGACGAAACATAACCTCACTTTTAACCGTAGGCCTAGGCCGAGGTTTTATGCTATAAATGATAACTATAACAGCGTCCAGCTGCCAGTAAACATCTATCTGTCTAACCGTATTTTCTTATCTGTGTCTCAAGATATGTCATGGCGAAGTACGTGGACGTAAATAAGGTGTTGGCAGACGAGCTATTCAACTTACTTAGACGCTGCTTCGGCAGATCAAACATACGACTCCGAGGAAGGTGGGGATAGTGATGCTGAAGATTCTGTTGCATACATCGGGTGATGGATACATCTACTCGCTCTAAAAGCATCAATGTTTCCGTATCGCACGAAAATGTGTCAGAAATTGAGTCAGCTGATCCCATAGATACTGATGACATTGACATACAAGATGAGCGTGAAAATTCTCCTAGTCTGTGTTCAAGGTTCATCCAAATTTGTAAAGACTATTTGCATTTGTCCTACAGTATTGTTTCAAAGTTCCTACCAATGAAAGAAAATTGTGACTTCATATATTGATGGTGGCTAAATAAGTAGCCACCATCCACGTACAGAGAGTTGTGGGTCAGAATGGATGGTGGCTAAATATTTAGCCACCGTATTTTTATTCGTATATAACAAATTTAGGAGCAAATTGCCTTAAAAACTGTCCTAACCTATTCGTTTGCAACTCAGGATTAAGAGAAACATAAAAAAATACTCATGACCAACAAAAAAATTCCTGCCCTATAAAGGGTTAAGTCATTCATTTTATGTTATTATCTTCTCTGCATCATGAAGTGCATCCGGTAGCCTATAAATGTTATTAACAAAATGGCGACTAAGGTAGGTACAGCTAAAAACAGGATTGAACCAGTTTGTGCGACGTTCATTTTATCTTACCATCTGTGGAGAATTATCTAACTGACCGTACCTGTTCGCTACACAGCTAAGGAGTTTGAGCCTCCATGGACGTTAACATACTCTTGCTATCTACTTAATATGGACTCCATGAAAGTAATAGTATAGTAGTCATGGTGATGTTTGATGCTGTTGTAGCAGAAGATGATTCTTTGTAAGAATAAATCAGTAACCCTATGACATTTCAGTGTTCTTATGAAGTAAAACATTACATAATGGTGCCGAAACCCGTTTATGGAACGATTAGCGGCTAGAAAAACGCGGACAGACAACGGTAAGCAGCATCACGCAACATCGCCGTATCAACAAGAAACCAGCTAACCCAAGTAAGATCTCTACTTACATTCAATTTTTTAAGCAACGGATATACATTTGAAGGAATATACGTAATTATATACATTACGAACAGACTCATTTGAAGTGTTACGAAACATCAGTGTACGTTTCAAAGTGCGTCGCAAAAACAGTGAATATTACAAGTGTGTAAAGCCTCTGTTGACAGGATCAGTACTATAACCAACACTTAAGATTTAACTGTCGTAAAAACATAATACGGAAACCCGGACTGTTTACGAATGCAGTGTAACTTCAGGTTGCAGTGAAATACCAATTACAGTACAGATATAGGTTAAAGACAGGAATACGGTAATGTCCATGTACGTAGTGTGTGTTATTTCCGTTAACGGTATTCGTGCATAATTCAGTTCAGTGAAACATGGAAAATACGAATATTAACGCACCTACTGCTCAGTTTACAGTTTCAAATGCAAACATTTTACAAACTGAAAGACGCATTCGAACAGCAACCAGATCGTCGGAAACTAGACTTGTTCAAAGACTACGAACAGTGATCGAAGATGGATATGATGACATCGAAATGGAAATATTAGCGCAAAGATTACACGAACTACTACTAGATTTGAGCGAAATTCAGAAACGGATACAGGCGTTGCAGGAAGACGATGCGAACGAACGGGATGCAGAAGAGTGTGAAAACCGTCAAATAGAAGGCCGAAAACTAATTGCAATAGCAAACAAGAAGATCAAAGAAATTAGGTTTCCCCAGCAGCAATCAAACGCAAAGAATGACACAACTGTTCTTCAGTCTGCAATCATGAGACCACGCTTACCTAAGCTTGAAATTAAACCTTTCATGGGCACCTTTTCAGACTGGCCAAGATTTTATCAGCAATTTGAATCAGCAATTCATAATAATTCGGCAATTACGCCAGTTGACAAACATCTGTATCTATGGAACTTGGTAGAAGGAGAAGCCAGACATCTCATCAGTGGGCTGAAAATGTCAGAGGAAAATTACAAGATCGCACTTCAGAAGCTGAAGGAACGCTTCGACAACATTAAATTACAGCAACAGGAACATATCGATTTCTTCCGTACCTTGAGAAAACATTCAGATCCAACTACTACCGAGTTGAGAAGCATATATAACAGTTGCCAGATGAATATTGCAGCTCTTAAAGGACTTGGGTTTGATGCCTGCATGCTTGATTCCTTTTTATCTGCAGATATTTTACGTGCCTTTCCAGATGAAACAAAATTCGCCTGGTACACTACGCAGGGCGATGATGGTAACTTGGATGCCCTGATGAATTTCCTGGACAAATGGGTACTCAGCAAAGAAAAATCAGAGAAGTTGAACGAGTTCAGTGACAGTTTAGGAGAACAGTTCTCTACAACAATGAATCTACACACCAGTCAATACAAGAAAGAAATAAAAAAGAGTAAGCATACTGAACAGCAAAATAATCCACCTAAACTAACGTACAGCGATGAAATAAAAACAAACCCAATCACATGCGCCTTTTGCGATAGAAGAGGCCACTGGAGTAACGAATGCCATAAAATAGTCTCAGTTGCAGCCAGATCAGAAAAATTAAAGAAAGATGGACGATGCTTCATCTGTTTAGGCAAAAACCACAAAATGAAAGACTGTAGAAAGAAAGATCAGAAATGTCGAGTCTGTAATAACACAGGACATCATAAATCCATTTGCAAGTCATCCTTGGATACAATAACGGCAGTAACCACAGGGGAGTCACTTACGAAAGAAACAACTGTTACAGCTGTCCATACTGCAGAGACAAAGAATACACAATTGCATGAGATGTTTTTGAACACAGCTTTAGTATGGATTTCTGATCGCAACGGCAATCAGCATATGACAAAAATACTGCTTGATGCCGGAAGTGAACGCAGTTATATCGTCAAAGATCTAACAGATAAACTAAACTTGGAAAACATTGGAAAAGAGTCCTTAATTATTTCAACGCTTGAACATCACGGTAAAGCAACAATACGCAACCGAGTACGATTTCAACTTACAGGAGCAGCCACGGGAACTGCAATCAACATAGAAGCTTTAGAAGCTACACATACTTTTCAAGCTCTGAGACCAGTTCCAATGGATATTAGGCAACAATTCAGCAGTTTAAAATTTGCAGATGCTGATGAAATATCGAAGAACATCTCTATTGGAATATTAGTTGGCGCTGATTACCATGAACGTATCTTCCAAGATGACATCATCCGCTTATCAGACTCACTCACCATTCGCAGAAGTATTTTTGGTTGGATTCTATTTGGAAGTCGCACTGGGATTTCGATAAAAGAAACAAATTCATGCTTCATTCACTCAGAAACAGACAACCTATTGAGGAGATTCTGGGAGCTAGAGAGCATCGGAATCAGGGATGATGAAACTCGCAAATTCACAGCCAAGGAACAGAAGATCTTGACAACAACCAATGAACAATTTGCGATAACTGAAAGACGGTGCACAGTATTCCTACCTTGGAAAAAGGATGAACCTAATCTACATGACAACAGGAATATTGCATTAAAGCGTTTCGATAGTTTGAAGAAGCGATTTGCAAGAGATAAGAAATACGAAGAACGCTATGTACAAGCAATGCAGAAACAAATTGAGAACGAACAAGTTGAATTCTGTAGTGAGGAATCACAAAGAGGAAAAACATTCTTCATGCCACATCATGCAGTAATTCGAGATGATCATGAAACAACCAAAGTGAGGATCGTATTTGACGCTTCTTCACATGAGAAACATGAGAAAGGCGAATTGTCTTTGAACAGCAACTTAGAATCTGGCCCCAATCTGAATCCAGATTCAACAGCAACCTTACTTCGGTTACGAACGTTCAACAAATACATTGCAGCAGACGGGAATCAGAGCTTTTTACAGTTGATTCTGAATGAGAAAGACAGAGATTCCACTCGTTTTTTCTGGTTTAAAATGATTCGTTCAGAAGAAGGGTGGCTGAGAACCAATGAGACCACAATATACCGTTTCTGTCGACTCCCATTTGGGTTGACATGCAGCCCGTATTTGCTGGCAGCAACTTTAAGACAACTAGCAACGGTGATGAAAGACAAATATCCAAACGCATTAAGAATTCTAGAAGACAACGTGTATGTTGACGATCTAGCAGCAGGCGGAGACACGGATGAAGAATTGATAGACATTTATACAGAGATGAAAAATTGTTTCAATGAGATCAGCATTCCACTTTCCAAATGGTTATCAAACTCAATAACAATGAACCAGGTGTGGCGAGAAACGAAAGAAGTGGTCCGCCAAAATACATCTATTTTAGGCATTCCAACTGATACGGATACAGATGAATTCTACTTCTCGTTCGAGAATACCGTAAGTACAGCAGCACTCATGCCCTGTACTAAAAGAGTTGTCCTGAAGACTGCAGCAAGAATTTACGATCCATTAGGCCTCCTATCACCAGCAACAATTACAGGAAAGATTATTTTCCAAGAAACTTGGCTGAGAAACCTCGACTGGGATGAGCTTTTGCCACATGATTTAGTTCAGAAGTGGAACCACTGGCTAGAAGGTTTAAAAAGCTTACACACAGTTAAAATTCCACGATGGATAGGATCTTGGATCAAGCAAGACCAGACCAGAGAACTGCACATTTTCAGTGATGCCAGCGAACGAATATATGGCGCAGCAGTTTACATCAAGACGACCATAAACGAACATGTCAGGATCGAATTAATCACAGCCAAAAATCGACTCGCACCAGTTCAGAAAATATCCTTACCACGACTAGAACTCATGGGAGCTATCATAGCAGTTCGTCTTTCGGAGTATGTCAAACGTGAACTACACTTGGAACTACACCACGTCCAATTTTGGACCGATTCAACCATTGTATTACACTGGATAAGAGGAAACGCGTCGGAATGGAACGTGTTCGTCTCGAACAGAATACATGAAATTCATCGAAGGTCACACCCAACACAGTGGCGTCATTGCCCCGGCAAGGAAAACCCTGCAGATCATATAACACGAGGGCTAACAGCAAATCAACTGCGTGAAAGTAACTCATGGTGGCATGGTCCAGACTGGCTTATAAAACCAGAAGAGTATTGGCCGAAATCAGTTGAAATATCACAAACAGAACTTGATAAAACAGGAATAGAACGAAAGAAAACAGTTTCCCATGCTACCGCAGCTAAACAGACAGAAGCGATTTTCGATATTACAAGATATAGCAGATTAACCAAAGTTCTCAGGATTACAGCATGGATTTGGCGATTTACACGAAGTTCACGCTGTCAAGAAAAAACGTTAGGCCCACTACAATTACACGAAATTCAAACTGCAAAGCTGTTTTGGATTAAACATTCACAGAGAGAATCGTTCCCAGAAGAAATAGAAGCACTACAGAAAAGGTCAGAACTACCCAAGCAGTCCAAAATTAGAAACTTTTCTCCATTCATCAAACATGGCATTCTTAGAGTTGGTGGACGTTTACAATTTGCCGGTTTAGATAAAAACGAGCAACATCCCATTATTTTAAATGGTGACCACCATTTCACAAAACTGTTAGTAGAAGAGGAACATAAAACCCAATTCCATGTAGGAACTCGAATTTTGTTGAGTATTTTAAGGACAGACTTTTGGATACTTCGAGGACGACAGATCATCAAGAAAATCATTAGACAGTGCTTACCGTGCAAAAAACTTAAAGCAAATGAAGCTTCGGAAGTTGAACCCCCTCTTCCGGAAGAACGCGTAACTCCTAGCAGACCATTTGAGACCACTGGTGTGGACTTCGCAGGTCCGTTATATTCCAAGAATGGAGGCATATTACGGAAAAGATACATTGCATTGTTCACATGCGCTGTCACACGCGCTGTACACTTGGAGCTTGTGACAGATATGAGTACGGAGAAATTCATTCACGCCTTACAGCGATTTATTGGACGAAGAGGTTTATGTCGAACAATTTGGTCCGATAACGCACGAACATTTAAGAAAGCTGAAAGAGAACTTAGCACATTATGGGAAAATCTGAAAACAGAAGACATTGTGCATTTTTTGAATGGTAAAAATATTCATTGGCAATATATAGTCGAACGCGTTGCTTGGTGGGGAGGATTCTGGGAGAGAATGGTACAGACAGTGAAAAGCTGTTTGAAGAAAGCCTTAGGAAGCAGGCGGTTCGATGATGAAGAAATTTACACAGTTCTCGTCGGAATTGAAGCAACAATCAACAGTAGACCCTTGACGTATGTGGAAAACGATCCTCAGCATCGTGCGCTGACACCAGCACATTTTCTTATTGGTGATAACACAACAAGGCTACCAGACAGAAAGACCAATGTTGAAGATAGTAACAAAACAAAGGAAGAAATGAATCAGATGTGGATAGAAAAACAGTCTGCACTGAACACATTTTGGAAGCAGTGGAGGAACGAGTATCTATTGGATCTAAATCGTTTCCATGAAGTTCAGCAACGGAACCAGAATCGTCCACTTCTTCAACATGGAGATCTGGCGCTACTAAGCGACGATAAACTACCAAGGCAAATTTGGAAGATAGCTAGAATCTCCAAACTCATCATGGGACGAGATGGGAAGATCAGGTCCTGTGAGCTGACTGACAAAGAGGGGAGAGTATTTCGAAGACCCATTCAACTGGTACATCCATTGGAGTTGAGCAACCGTGATACGGATCAAGGTGGGGAGTGTGGAGAATTATCTAACTGACCGTACCTGTTCGCTACACAGCTAAGGAGTTTGAGCCTCCATGGACGTTAACATACTCTTGCTATCTACTTAATATGGACTCCATGAAAGTAATAGTATAGTAGTCATGGTGATGTTTGATGCTGTTGTAGCAGAAGATGATTCTTTGTAAGAATAAATCAGTAACCCTATGACATTTCAGTGTTCTTATGAAGTAAAACATTACACCATCCTCCATGCATCATAAAGGACATCGAGTAGCCTATCTGTAAAACTAGGCCAGACGATGAGGAGGAGGGAAGGCATCTATCCGTGAAAACTAGCGACAGACGATGAGGAGAGAAGGGACAGACGATAAGGAGGAGTGTATCTATGTTTCGGATGGAGACGAAAAGCCATAAACAGACCACACGATAACACAGGTGCACAACTAGGTAGAGCTGTGTTTTAGGTAAAGGAAGAGGAGGTGTGATCATAGTTATTTGTCCGTCAGGTGGAGACGTAAATCCTCCAAGATGTGTCGGAAAGGGCATCTCGCCGTATAACTAGGGCCCTGTAAGGTTATACCCTCGAAATGGTGTCGAGAAGGGAGTCTGAATGTAAAACTACGCCCTTGGCCTCGGGAAGGGTATCTGGCAGCTATGCACTGGGAGGATAGGTCTCTCCTGGATGGCGTCGGGATAGGTATCTTGCAAGATAGTGTCGGAAAGGGCATCTGACCCTCCAAAATGGTGTCTCAACAGCACATCTGTGAGGTTAGGATAATTTACATTTTCAAACTACCGCGTCTCATATCTGTTAAAAGAACGTGGTGTGGGGCTATGTCCCGTCCAGATGACAGCAGTGAGTTTAGGGGTCGGTCACTTATTCAAAATTCCGCGCCTAACATATGTCAAAAAGCACGTGGCTAGGGCCTGTCAAGATGAGAGCAGTGAGGTTAGCGTCATACACTTTTTTTTAATTCCGCGCCTCATACTTGTCAAAAGCATGTGGTGTGTGGCAAAGTCCCGTCAAGGTGACAGCTATGAGGTTAGAATCTTTCTCTTTTTCAAAATTCCGCACTACATACTTGTTAAAAGCATGTGGTTATTATTATTAGCGTATGGTAACGTACACAAAACATTACAAAGATTAAATATACATGAAGAGTAAGCACAAAATATTATATACATAATTATAAGATATACACATTATAACATTGAAAACAATCATGCAAGCAAAAGGGTTAAAAGTGTTAGATCTAAATTCTCTAGCCATTGTGCGGTCTCAGCAGAAGCCATCACAAAGACCTGGCTGGATCCAGCGAATGCCCTTCCAAAACATTCTGTGACAATATGGTCGATAGTCTGTTTAACTACACCACAGTCACAGGCTGGGGAAGATCTCATACCCCATTTAAACATCATTGAACCACATCTCCCGTGGTTAGTACGGACTTTGCTGAGGGCTACCCATGTATTGCGGGGCAGATCAAAGCCAGCTGAAAGATTCTTATAATTGAACAATGTCCGCCATTGAGTCGGAGCTACGCTGTTCCACTCTTCTTGCAAATCAGTTTTTGGATTGAAATCCCTCCTAACAAGTTCCTGTGCTCTTGGAATAGCAGGAGATCTTGATTTGAGGCGCCTGAATCTGACGTTAGCATCTTCATGGATGGGGAGGTCAGGATTGGTTAATATTTTGTTGTATTCTCTAAACAAGTTATTCAATCTTCTAATTCTAGGAGGTTCTATGTGGCTGAGCACTGGCAACAAGAAAAGGAGTAGATTTTACTGTGAAAATTATGACACGCATTGTTTCATTCAGGACCGTGTCCACCTTTTTAGCATGAGAGCTGTTGATCCATACTGAAGAACAGTACTCAGCTGTGGAAAGCACCAGCACCATAGCTGAAGTACGCAAAGTTAGATGCAGAAGCTCCCAATGCGGAGACAGCAAGTTTGTGAATGATTTTGTTTCGTGACCTTAATTTGGCTGCTAGGTTGGATACATGTTTCCTGTATGATAGCGTTCGCTCGAGAGCAACTCCAAGATATTTGGGGTTGGTATTGTGAGGGAGAAGACTTCCATTAAGTGACACTTTCAAGGTGATATTCGCTTGCCGGTTATTTAAATGGAAGGAGTAGGTTTCCGTTTTACTAGGGCTTGGTTTCAAGCACCACGTTTTGAAGTATGTGCACAAAACATCCAGGTCTGCATTTAAAGTTCTCTCTATCACATTAGCATCAACATGCTGACTAATTATTGCCAGATCGTCGGCATAAGCAAACTTACGAGAGCTCGTGACAGGTATGTCTGCAATATATAGGTTAAACAGTAATGGAGAGAGAACAGATCCTTGAGGTAGACCTTTGTTAAGTATCTTTATTTTGCTGTGATTGGTATGCATGACTACCTGGATAATTCTGTTTGAGAGCATGTTGTTAATCAGACGCGACATTTGACTACACTTTGTCAGTTTAAAGAACTTATACACAATACCTTCTCTCCACACTGTATCATATGCAGCTGTTAATTCAATAAACATTGTCCCACTCTTTAATTGCTTTTCGAAAACTGTCTCAATATGTGTTGTCAGAGCAAGCACCTGATCTTCACAACTACGTTGAGGTCTAAAACCAGCCTGTTCGATTGGAATGATTTTAAAAATTGGAGGACGTATTCTATTGTAGATAAGCCGTTCCAAGAGCTTAAAGCAGACACTCATTAAGGCAATCGGTCTATAGCTTTCGGCAGAATCTGTAGGTTTACCATATTTTAGGATAGCTAGTATCTTAGTTCGTTTGAACTCTGAATGGAGTTGACTTGTTCGGAGTATGTTTGAGAAAAACTGCACTAGCCAGTTCCTTACATTTTTCCACAGTGCTTCAAAAATTCTCGGTGTATACCATCAAAACCCAGGGATTTTCCATTTTTCAATTCATTTAGGGCAAGCAAAAGCTCTTGCTCAGTAAAAGGAGCAGAAATGTTGGAAGAAGCAATATACTGCATTCTCAAACGAAACTGTTCGTTTTTTTATAAACATGCCACTTAGTATGTCTAGATGACAGCAGTAAGGTTTGCCTCGTCCACTTATTCAAAATCCGCGCCAAACAAGTGCACGTGGCCCAAAATTGAGGTTAAGACCAGTCAAGAAGCCAGATGCCAAATTGTCAGCCGTCAAACAAGTGCACGTGGCCTTCTTTGTAAACAGTAACATGTAGCCGTGACATCATGGGGTCAATGAATTTGCCAGTGGTCAATAACTCATGGGAAAGTGCTGACGTAGCACCAATTGTTCTAGAACATACACTTTCCTACTACACATATAGCCAGTGTGGATATAGAAATAAATTTTCTTGTGAGGCACAACTGGTGGGATTTCAGCAGGACATATCAGTTCAGTTGGATTCGGAAGGCCAGTTGGATTGCGTAGCCATAGATATTTCCAAGGCATTTAACAGAGTGGAACATGGAATATTATCAAAGGATCTTGAGGGAATAGGATTGGACATAAGGGTTATATGTTGAATAAGAGCATTTCTAAATTCAAGGGTTCAAAAAGTCAAAGTAGGAAATCATGTATCACAGGAAGGGAAAGATTAGAAGGGAATTCCACAGGGTAGAAGCCTCTCTTCGTATGCTCCTTCCATTTTTTCATCGTCGGCTAAACTAGTGGGCATACAGGCATTGGTTTGGTGTCTATAATGACAACAATAACTCTCTCACTATAATGGTCGTAGTAGCTCACCCGCAGCCCATTACTAGCATATGCCCGCGGCTCCGCCCGCGTTTATTAATTCAACCGCTTTAGATGTTTCTAAACCGTTTAATCAAATGCATAAAGAAAACTACATTTATTAACATACATCGTTTTCACTTTTAATATTGCTCGTTTTCTATTATTTTAATATGTTCCTCCCTTTCCATCCCCCGCCCGTAAGGGTGTCTTACCCTACAGTTTTCTTTCCCAAGTCATATGAGTATCATGTCTGGTTGAGAGCTATACAGAAACATACGCATACATTCAGCCATAACCTCTGTCACTTGTTACATTTCTTTCTTCACTCCTTCTCACCCCCTACGCCATGGGGACTGAACATGGACTTTTCATTTTTATATACCGTATATAGAGGAAATAGAAGAATATGAGTTTTAAGAAACACATCAAAATCTTCACATTCTGTTGGTCAGGAAATCCACTGATCAGACTTGTCATGCAGCTTACTTACCTTCCACTAATTTCTTTTTTCACCCTTCTCACCCCCTATGCCAAACGACCCATCAGATTCATGCAGAGAGGGCTCCATGTCCTCAGGCGTTGTTTGTGGCTGTATTTTGACGTTGCTTTCGGCTGCGTAACACCTGTTGCTTCTGGATAAGCAGCGATGTTGTTATGAATCAAGAAGGCGGTGACTTGTATGTTAAGTTTTGAAACGAAAACGAATGTTACTATTATTGAAAAATACCATCCACGGTTGTCCTCTCACATTGTGAACGTGTCAATTCCATTATCCCCTTCTTCCCTGTCCTAAATAATAATAAAAATAACCCTACCCGAGATAAACTGGTACTTGAACTAGGGCCTGTGGTAATTGTTTTGTCAACTGACATTTCCACCAAGCTAACAAGTTGAAGAGAGTTAGCATCCGGGTGGTATTTGTTTCGAATGCCACTGTCGGCAGGCATGATGATGGTTTTCTGTGGTTTCCCATTTTCACACCAGGCAAATTCTGGGGCTGTACCCTAATTAAGGCCACAGCCGCTTCCTTCCCTCTCCTATCGTCGCCATAAGACCTGTCTACTGTATGTCGGTGCTACGTAAAGCAAATAAAAAGTTGAAGATAGTGGGGAGATCGATCAAATTCGGTCTCAGGGATACTACTAAGGTACTGAGCCTTAGAGGTTGCCTCAAGATGTTTCCTGTCTGTTATTTTACGGTTTTGAGCCATTTCGTTCTTCACAATTTGTTTTTTTAATCCTGGGAGGGCTAGGAAGTGATAGGAACGAAATCTGATGGGTAGTTCAGCATAGGAGGTGAGAAGGTTGAAAAAAGAAAATAGTGGAAGGTAAGTAAATCGCGATATAAGAATTATTGCAAACCTGTATTGGCATCAGATGGCTGTGGTGAAGGTTGATGATGATACAATGGAGTACATACAAATCTGACGAGGAGTTCGTCAAGCCTGTGTTTTGCCTCCGTTGTCGTTTCTAAAAACTCATATTCTTCTTCTATATACAGTATATAAAACTGGAAAGTTTAAGTTCAGTCCCCATTGCAGAAGGCGTGAGAAGGGTGAAAAAGAAAGAAAAGATGATTAAAATTCTATGGCCACCTAATCAGGATGGATAAGAAAGGAAGTACTAAATCTCACAGTAGCTCTAAAAATTCACAACTGGCTTACAGAAATAAACAAAGATCTTCAGGAAATTGTATAAATGAAGAAACTTTGCTGGACAAAAAAAATCAGAAAGCCCCTAAACAAACATAAATTTGCTAATCAACTTAAAAGACAAACTACAAAATGGACGAAAGAACCCAAAAGGAAGAACAGGGAAAGGATGAAAAGATTTCAGGAAGACAGGAAGAAACGTTCAAATGGGCTCTTTAGTTGGGCATAACGAATCAAGAAAAAACCTTACCCGCACATCGCGGCGCTCTACAATTCGCCTGGCCATGGCGAGCGACATTTGCGCTAAGTATTTTTCTTAATAATCAAATCAATAGAAAGAATTAGATGAAAAGACAACAGAGTTTTAAAAAGTTGCTCTTTTTAATAATTCCCAGTTTCAGGTCGAAATGAGACAAAAATACAATTTTTTCTCCACAAAGTAGCTGAGAATAATCATGCATGCCTTGTCTTATTTATACGACACGCAAAGAAAAATTTGTGCAAAATAAAAGCGGGGATTATTTTTGCAATGGTAACATTCTGTTGTTCAGGTTCCATTCTCAAGGAGAAGATTGTGGCAGACACACAAAGGGCAGGTGATTCCTTATTCAAGGACAGTAACATCATCAAGTGTATGATCATCAGTGACATGACAAGCGACACAATAGACACCACCAAGGAGTGCTACGACGACAAAGGTAAGTCCATCCGTTTACGACACCCATTTATCCGGACCATTTTCATTTGGTATGTCACCAAATTGTATATGTGCATACAATGAAGAAATGTGTCTACGACTTTGTAGAATCTTACCGCCACCACACACAGAAAGCAACTCAAAAATAAACCATCGCTCCAATGAAGTTACATGGAATAGCACACACAATAGTACCATCAAAATTGCGGGTAAAAAATTGCGGGTAACTATTTCGTAACCGGCCGGGGTCCCGCCAAAAGACTTTCTGAAACTAGTGCAGGATCAACCTTTGTTTTACGTACAGTTCGAACAGATTAAGAACTTACCCTGAAATGTTAATTCAACGTACCGACAACGGATCTACTAGAAAGGCTCTGTGGGGTCATACATAAGTCTCCATATCTATACTGCTTGAAGGAGCTTGAATGGTAGGAAAGCACTTAGCATTGTTATGCGTGGGGACATTTCCCTGTACAATTCTCAGTATTGGGAATATAACCGCGAGTTAACAAATGTCAAAACATGAGGACAATTAGCAAGGGATTACGCTCTAGGAGGCCGGAACGTGACCTTCGGAAGACTGTGATGGGATTGTGAGGTGCACGTTAGTTCATTTTGTACCATATTAGTGACATTTTTGAAGATAGACCCTTTTGTCATAAAGAAGCCAAAACTATGTACATCCTCCTCAATTTATAGAAAAATATTGTATTCTAACAGCAGCAGTAGCATGTAGTAGCAAGATATGACCACGGATGTGTGCGTAAGTACTGTCTGTTTTGCCAGATGCCCGGGTACTGATTGGAACTTCAAATAGCACCATCTAAAGTGCTGGTGACTATTTCGTAATCAGCGGGCGTGGTATCTCAGTTCCAATGGTTCTATATTTTCATCAAGACGGCCGAGGTTCGAATCGCAGTCGATGCATTCACATTTTTTGAAATGGAATGTACTCTTTTTCCTCTCAACCGCTACTCTTCCATATTTCCAAAACATCTTAAAACACAACTGGTAAAATCCTTAATCTTACCAATTCTAGACTACTGCGACACTGTACTTACGAACATAACTCGAGACTGTAACAAAATGCTCGAACGGAGTTTAAACACCTGAATTCGATTTATATTTACGCTGCGATATGATTCTCACATTTCACTTTAGGGAGTTGTCATAGCTTCATGTTCATGAGCGTCGCAGTCTCCACATTGTGTCCCTTCTGCATGGAGTTCTAAACTTAGGTGTACCTTAATTTAATTACCTCTCCTCCTATCACAACCACGATACACGATCTGGCTCCTGTTTAACAATCTCTCTCAGTCACTCTAGGACTTACTACCGCTCCTTTGTAGTCACGGCCACTAGGCTGTGTAATACCCTCCCCGCTACCATTAGGGAGTTACGTTCTCGTAGGAGATTTAAGATCGATTGCCGAAATCACTTGCTGAATACCTCTAGCTGACTTGTTCGATGTGCGTAGTGTGAATGAGTGCGTGAATGAGCTTATTTTCATAAAAATTAGAAATACATTTCCTAGTTATATGTTCTTACTGTGCTTCCTTCTTTTATTATTATTAGTGTTAGTTTTAAAATTATTATCATGTTCATTTTTATTGTCATGTTGTACATTCTATAATTATTTCTTTTATTACTATCTCCATATTTGCTATTAGTACTATATATTTTAAAATCTGTGTTGTATTTAAAAATATTTATGTTAATTATTTTAAATATTGTGTTAAGTATAAGAGAGGGCCTTGAGCCCTAACTTCGCCATGAATAAAGACGAATTACTTACTTACATTCTCTTGATCTGGAATCTATTTAAACCGTAGATCCCGTCGGTAATGATTATAAGATTTAAAATCCCACGAGTCCTAGGCTTGCTTAATTTTTTTTAGTACTTTTGAAATATTACGACATCATTTATGGTGGTGTATTTTGTGTATCCAACCATTCTTCGGTCTTAGCTTGTACCTTAAATTGTGAGTGGGTTCAGTGGAGTACTCAGGCCAGTAGCCTGGATACGACTTTACCTCGAGAGGGGGATATGAAAATAGTGCGGTGACGGATCTTCAATAACTATTTTTGGTTTTGACTGCACGATCATAGCTTCTGTACTGCATTATTCATACTGATCGTAAAATTAATAACATCGTTCTTCTTTTGAGAGAAAGTAGAATCTTCATTTAATTAATTTGCCTGTGAAGTTGAAGTGTGTCACAGATATTTCAATTACGGGAGACTCAAGGCCAACTAGATTGCACCCACAAACGAGGCTCTGTCATATTACGATCTCCGCTTACATTACGATATTCCCTACCTCGCACGCCGCTGCTGCTCCAAGCATTCAAATGCTTCGCTCACCTGCCGTCCGTCAGTAGTATAATAGGCGGGTTCTAGCGCCACCGCCATCGCGGGCTCCCAGAGGCCACCTCCACCACCACCACAGCCAGAGGCCTCCCAGATACCTCCTCCACCACCACCACCACCACAGCCAGAGGCCTCCCAGATACCTCCTCCACCACCACCACAGCCAGAGGCCTCCCAGATGCCTCCTCCACCACCACCACAGCCAGAGGCCTCCCAGATGCCTCCTCCACCACCACCACCACAGCCAGAGGCCTCCCAGAGGTCTCCTCCACCACCCGCGGGAAATTTGAATTTGTAAACAAAGCCACGTGCTTTTTGAGGCTGTCATCGACAACAACGCACCGCTAACCTCACAAGGCCCCACACCGCTGGCTGCGCAGAAGCGTGTGACTGGGGAAGACATGTCCATGCGCGTACCGCCATGTTGCGGGCGCTCCTCAGCTTGACGCGGAGGTCGTATGGAACTCATGCTTTAACTTACATTTCGCACACATGAAAACATTCGCCTTATAAAATTAATGACAGCCTACACCGACTACCGTGTACACACGCAATAAATATGCATAATATCAAGACTGTGGTAATATTAAAATATACTTCTGTATAAAAACTGAACAATCTACACTTTGGATAGCCTATAAGTGGCGCACCTAAAAAAAGAAACCTTTAGCAGACTAAATAAGAAGACTGAAAAATACACTACTACAAAAAATACACTACCGGTACCTCGAAAATGATCATGTCGCTCACTTTAAAATAAGGGTCATGTTTGTAACCGATATGTTTGAACATTGTACGCATGGCAAGAAGGCCAGACTGAAAGGACGAAAATCACGTGGTGATCTGTCTCTTGAGAAACCTAGGATAAACAATTATTTAGCTTTATTGAAAATATGAAGACATGTTCAAAAAGCGGTCTACAACTTAAGTACGATTACACATCGTGAGATAAAAATTACCTGTCTCTCAGTAGACTGGAGAACACATACATTAAATATTTACACTCTCCTGTACCGATAACAATAATCTTCAATATCATCAAAAAGGAAACCTGTGAAATAAAATATTTCTATGAAAGGTACATAGCTTATGATTCCTCTCAGAGAAGTCATTACAGCAAATTTTACTCAATTATCTGAACAGATTGCTTAAAAAGTGCATGACTGCAGAAACCTTTCTAAAACAATCAGATACATGTATTTTTTTATTTTCTGAATATGAAATGCCTGCTCTGCGGTGCAGGGGTAGCGTGTCTACTTCTTACCCGGAGGCTCCGGGTTCAATCGCCGGCCAGGTCAGAGATTTGTACCTGGATCTTTATGCTGGTTCGAGGTCCACTCAGCATACGTGATTACAATTGCTGAGCTATCTGACGGTGACACGCGGCTGAGAGGATTCGCCGTGCTGACCACATGACACCTCGTAATCTGGAGGCCTTCAAGCTGAGCAGCGGTCGCTTGGTAGGGCATTGCCTTTCGGCCTATTGTGCCATGGGGTTTGGTTTGGTTTGGATATGAAATAACGTAATTGGACGAGTAGAAGTTAAATTATTATGTTTGTGTGATTTGGATTTAGGTAAATGCTGCCTGACATTCGTTACACTGGTGCTAGTCTTTTATTGTGTATTTCTTAAAGTGAAATTAATGTCTAGGGTTAGTTTGAGTTTCACTGCGTGGTTTAGGCTTAAGTTTAATTTATTATAATTTGCTTTACGTCGCAGCGGCACAGATACGTCTTATGGTGACGATGGGATAGGAAAGGCCTAGGAATGGGAAGGAAGCGCCTGTGACCTTAATTAAAAGTACAGCCCCAACATGTGCCTGGTGTGAAAATGGGAAACCACGGTAAACCATCTTCAGGACTGCCGACAGTGGGGTCCTAACCGCACGGTCAACTCGCTCGGTTAGGCTTAAGTAAGAATGTTTCTTAAATATTATTGCTTTTACAAACTCATTCTGAATTAACATTCTCTGAGCACATAAAAATTGAAAGTGCGTTCTAATTTTTCTCTAATATGAGCACCATGATTTACCCCAGAAAGAAAATAAAATGAAATTGAAAGTAAAGCACTTGCAAACAAAAAAGATTAATATCATAGTGAAAAGTTAATTTGATTAGCGTTTTGTAATGCAGACTAGGATTGACAAGATTGTAGTGAGCTTTGTTTAGACTTTATATTGTCAGATTTTTCTGGAATAGCGTATTAACAATTGTATTGTAGCAAGTGGGAAAAATTGGAGCAATTAAGACATACGATACTAATAAAGTATTTTTCAGATAATTGATAATTTGAAGCAATACCTTACCCTAATATTAGAAGGTTTTATCAAGTTGAATGAATCATATCTTACGGATTCTAGGCCCAGGTTTATCAAATTTGTAATACCGCTACACAGTTTGTATGAAAAATATGTAGTCTTTTTCAGAACAGCTTTTTAAGTTCTAAACAATTATCCCCGATGGATTGGAAAAACGCAAACAAGAAAAAGAAGCCTAAATATTCTAAATTTCATGTCCATGCTTTCTCTGAATCAACCACCTTATAACCTGTTTAGTTCTCGATTATGGTAAATGAAAGTTACTTTTTAACAATTCAATTCCTACTCACATGTGAAAAGAAATACCAGATCGCTTCTGATAGCAGTCTGTACAAATGAAGGCTGCACACAAATTCACCCTCGTGAATATCTTTCCATTCCAGAGGTAATGCCTAACTTTAGGCCTAATATTGCCGATCAATTTAACTAACGTAATGTATCAGCTCCCACAGTCCTTGAAAATATTCGACAATATATTATCACTCCGTCACATATAATACCAAACCAGATCCACTTACAGGCATGATTCAAATGGAAAACATGGAAGGGTCTGTAAACATTATCACGTGCTAGCCATGCATTCGAAGCTGAAGCGCCCGCAACATGGCGATGCGCGAAAGTGTTCAATATTCCGCTTAACATCAGCGCGCTCTGTGAGTCTAGATAAGTAATATTAAAGTCTTTGTAACCTCAGTACTGCCATCTTGACAGGCCTAAACCTCAGTGGTACCAACTTAACCTAACTAGCGCGAGGTAAACAAAGCCACGTGTTTTTGACAGCCACGTGCTTTTTGACAGACAACAACGCATCGCTAACCTCAGTACTGCCATCTTGACGGGCCTAAACCTCAGTAGTACCAACTTAACCTAACTAGCGCGAGATAAACAAAGCCACGTGCTTTTTTGACAGCTGCCATCCGCCATCTTTAAACCACAGAGCACTGTGCTGCCCTCTTTATCGCAGTAGCTGCAAATTCGTCACCTGTCATCCACAGTGCTGCCATCTTGGCGAGCCTAAACCTTAGTGCTACCAACTTAACCTCACTAGCGTGAGATAAACAAATCCACGTGCTTTTTTGACAGCTGTCATCCGCCATCTTTAAACCACAGAGCACTGTGCTGCCCTCTTTATCGCAGTAGCTGTAAATTCGTCACCTGTCATCCGCAGTGCTGCCATCTTAACGGGCCTAAACCTTAGTGCTACCAACTTAACCTCACTAGCGTGAGATAAACAAATCCACGTGTTTTTTGACAGCTGTCATCCGCCATCTTTAATCTATAGAGCTCAGTGCTGCCCTCTTTAGCTACTTACCTTTGAAATGTGGTGGCGGATAATTTGAAAAATGCTTTTTGACAGCAGCCATCTTTAATCTAGAGAGCACCGTGCTGCCCTCTTTAGCTAGATACCTTTGAAATGTGGTGGCAGGCAATTCCACATGACAGCAGCCATCTTTAATCAAGAGAGCACCGTGCTGCCCTCTATGTGGTGGCGGCAATTTGAAAAATTCTACATGCACTTGTTTGGAAACAAACTCACGCGCTTTTTTGACAGCCGTCATCCACCATCTTTAATCAACAGAGCACAGTGCTACCCTCTTTAGCTAGATACCTTTGAAATGTGGTGGCGGCAAATTCCACGTGCTCTTGTTTGGAAACAAAGCTATGTGCTTTTTTGACAGCTGACATCCGCCATCTTTAATCTATAGCGCACAGTGCTACCCTCTTTAGCTACTTACCTCTGAAATGTGGTACGTCACAGCTGTCGTCCGCAGTGCTGCCATCTTAACGGGCCTAAACCTTAGTGCTACCAACTTAACCTTACTAGCGCGAGATTTGAATCGGTAAACAAATCCACGTGCTTTTTTGACATCTGTCACCCACCATCTTCAATCCATAGAGCACAGTGGTGCCCTCTTTAGCTACTTACCTTTGAAATGTGGTGGCGGATAATTTGAAAAATGCTTTTTGATAGCAGCCATCTTTAATCCAGAGAGCACCGTGCTGCCCTCTTTAGCTAGATACCTGTGGTGGCAGGCAATTCCACGTGACAGCAGCCCTCTTTAATCAAGAGGGCACCGTGCTGCCCTCTTTGTGGAGGTGGCAAATTCCACGTGCTTTACAAACTCACGTGCTTTTTTCTGACAGCTGTCATCCGCCATCTTGCATCACAAATCTCAGTGCTGCGCTCTTTAGCTAGTTACCTTTGAAATGTGGTGGCGGCAATTTGAAAAATTCTATGTGCTCTTGTTTGGAAACAAAGCCACGTGCTTTTTGACAGCTGTCATCCACTATCTTTAATCAATAGAGCGCTGTGCTGCTATCATGCGGGCAATTTCGTCAGCTGTCATCCGCCATCTTTAATCTACAGAGCACCGTGCTGCTCTCTGTAGTAGCGGGCAATTTGAAAAGTTCTGTTAGCTGTCATCCGACATCTTTAATCAAGAGAGCACCGTGCTGCCATCTTTAGCTAGATACCTTTGAAATGTGGTGGCGGCAAATTGAAAAATTCCACTTGCTCTTGTTTAGTAACCAAACTCACGCGCTTTTTGTCAGCTGTCATCCGCCATCTTTAATCTATAGAGCTCAGTGCTACACTCTTTAGGTACATAGCTTTGAAATATGGTGGTGGATAATTTAAAAAGAAAAATTCTACATCAGCCATCTCTCGACGCTAATTGCACAAGATGGCGGCTATACATGACTCCTTAAAGGTGCTTATGCAAGATGGCCGCTATACATAGGTTCTTATGATATTCCCTTGGGATGCTTGCGCAAGATGGCAGTTATACAAGGCTCCTTATGAGACGCCCTAGAGATGCTTGCGCAAGATGGCGGTTGCTCTTATGAGGCGGCTTAAGGGTCCTTGCACAAGATGGCTAGAGATTCCCTAAGGATGCTTGCGCAAGATGGCGGCTATACACGACTCCTTATGAGACGCCTTAAGGGTGCTTGCGCAAGATGGCTGCTGCTCTTATGAAGAAAGCTAGCTTAGAGGCTAACGTGTCGTGCTAGTTCGATTCATTAAATTTGGGGCTTAAATGCATAATGTTAAATATCTCGAAAACGGTGCATCGTAGAGCAAAACGGACAAAATTTTTCTGCCCAATACCTCGGTTCGCAGTATGGGGAACATGATATCATAAGAAAAACATAGTCTAATGATGAGATCAACGGTTCGGTTCTAACTTAGGCCCTTAGGCATTAGCTCTGTTTCAGCTTGTAATGAAGCAAGTCTTCGTAACATGATCAGGTCTAGCTACGGTAGAGAGTATAACGTACCGTGCAGGTTCGATTCATTACATTTGGGGCTTAAATGCAAAATGTTAAATATCTCGAAAACAGACAAAATTTTTCTACCTGATACCTAGGTTTGCAGTATCAGGAACATGATAGCATAAGAAAAACATAGTCTAATGATGAGATCGACGGTTCGATTCCTACTTAGGCCCTTTGGCATTGGCAGCTATCTATTTCTACAAGATGACGGCTATACATAGCTTCTTATGAGACAGCTTAAGAGCGCTTGCACAAGATGGCTGTTGCTCTTATGAGACGCCCTAAGGGTGCTTGCGGGAGGTAGCAGCGACAAGACGATGACTATACACAGCTGCTTATGATACGGCCTAGAGGTGCGGTGTGGCTGCTCTGATGAAGAAAACTAGCTTTGCATCGTGCAGGTATTTTTACAGCACTAAACCTCATACCTTTGAAATCTGGTGGCGTGTAATTTGAAAAATTCGACGTGCTTTTTCATAAGCTGTTAAGGCCTCCTCTTATGTCAAGGCATAGCTCTATCGAACAAGTTTAAACCTACATCGGAATAGCTAGAGTAAGCACGTGCTGCAGTGACGACGTCATTAAGCATGTTTAGACTTGCAAATCACAGAAGAAACATAACAAGGCTGGGATCGAAAACTGCACTCTATGCCGTTAACTTTATCATGTGATCGGAACATTGATTGAAGTGTTTAGAACACTAAATAAGTAGAACCGAACACTGTACTCGATACAACATGTGTTTAGAACATGTCAGGGGATACCTTTGTTCTAAGAAGATTAGTTTACCGCACATTCCTTGTAGGGCTAATAGGCTAACATTACCCGCCACCACATTTCAAAGGTATGAGGTTTAGTGCTGTAAAAATACCTGCACGATGCAAAGCTAGCTTTCTTCATCAGAGCAGTCACCATCTTGTGTAAGCACCTCTAGGCCGTATCATAAGCAGCTGTGTATAGTCATCGTCTTGTCGCTGCTACCTCCCGCAAGCACCCCTAGGGCGTCTCATAAGAGCAGCAGCCATCTTGTGCAAGCGCTCTTAAGCTGTCTCATAAGAAGCTATGTATAGCCGTCATCTTGTAGAAGTAGATAGCTGCCAATGCCAAAGGGCCTAAGTAGGAATCGAACCGTCGATCTCATCATTAGACTATGTTTTTCTTATGCTATCATGTTCCTGATACTGCAAACTTAGGTATCAGGTAGAAAAATTTTGTCTGTTTTCGAGATATTTAACATTTTGCATTTAAGCCCCAAATGTAATGAATCGAACCTGCACGGTACGTTATACTCTCTACCGTAGCTAGACCTGATCATGTTACGAAGACTTGCTTCATTACAAGTGCTATCTATTTTCACTCCGCCGCTCCTAACTGGGAGTCGGGTTTCATCACGGAGTGGTGGAGCACCAAAACATCTGTGCTACCTTCTGTGTTGTCATTTCCATCTGGGCTGTAATTTCTCCAAAAAATTTGGTGAGCAAAATTTATCATTATGTTATTTGGACATTAAATTTTCTATTGGGCCATATGGCCCGGCTGAACTTTTCCTCCGCCGGCTTAAACTTGTATCTTCACATCACATTATGCAAGACTTTACTTCTGCAATTACCTTTTAATCACGAACTGTGCTGCGGGCAATGTAAAAATTGTAATCCCATCATCTGGCTGTTAACACCGATGCTACTTTACATTATCATTATAAACTGATCCCGCAGCATAAGACACACCCGGCGAAGAGAATCCTTTTTCCCAGTTCGATCCCCACTTCACTTCCTCTTTCCCTTCCTTTCGTATTTCTTTTCTTTCAGGTTTGCTCCTTTTACTTATTCCGCTTTTATATTCTTCATCGTACGCTTAATATTTGTTCGTATGGTTTTTGTAGATACATTTCTCATATCTTATTGTAAATGTAGCATATAATTCACTCTCTATCAAACTCTTGTCTTCGATTCATTATCTAGTTAAAAAATGTTTTGTTAATATATATTGTGAAATATATCTTATTTGTATTGTTAACTTTTGGTTTTCTCTTGATCTTATGTTTTGTTATCTCTTGGCCTAGCTCCTTCTCACTGCGTGTTTCCATCGTTCAATTTATTATTATTATTATTGGATGGATAGATGCTAGGGGCTTTACGTCGCACCGACACAGATAGGTCTTATGGCGACGATGGGATAGGAAAGGCCTAGGAGTTGGAAGGAAGCGGCCGTGGTCTTAATTAAGGTACAGCCCCAGCATTTGCCTGGTGTGAAAATGGGAAACACGTAAAACCATCTTCAGGGCTGCCGATAGTGGGATTCGAACCTACTATCTCCCGGATGCAAGCTCACAAGTGCGCTCCTCTACGCGCACGGCCAACTCGCCCGGTATATTATTATTATTATTATTATTATTATTATTATTATTATCTGCGACCCATTTGCTTACATATATATATATATATATATATATATATATATTGACATTAACAATTCTATCTTTCCTTCGTATGTACATGACCACTACTGCTGTGTCTGTTACTTTCTTTATCTGGGCCATGCTATAGGATGCCTTAAGTCACATCCCTATAAGTCTCCTTAGCTTCCAGCTAATTCTTCCGAGCATTTAGGACAGTTGGAAAATATACGTCTTAATAAATGCTCCTCATAAACCTTTGGAAAAAAAATCTGGCTCAATTGAATGTGTCGCTGTCCTTCTGAGTCTGAGTTCGCAGGTTCAAATGCAGGCTTGGGTCGGTGGTGTTGTAATTGCAACAGCTCCGTGTCATTGGCTTCTGACACGTTAAAAATTCTCCTGCGGGATAAACTTCCGACGCTGCGGTGTCTGTTAAGAACTAGTATTTGGGATGAACTTTACACAAATAAAAGTACTATCCCCCATAAATACTCCACTGGCACAGACTACCGTACACTAGCACTGGCTCCAGGGAACGAGACTAATATTGAGGGTTGCACACCCACAGGGAATCAGTCTACCAAGCAGTCGTTCAACGTCTTGAAACTTTACTCGGTTTGGAATGTCTGTTGCCGAAATATGCAGTCAAGAAAGGTTTTGGTGACATTGTGAAGGCGAATGATTTCCACGGAAGCGATCTCGAAAATGCAAACAAGGACATTCTGAAGGCGGAGTGGCGTTTGTGGAAGCTGAAATGCAGAATCTCATCGGAAAATCAATAAAAGACTAAAAAGAAATTCGACAAGAGCTGTTTTCCAAACATTACTACCCTTCTTACAGTCCTGGCTCTTATTCCAGAAACTAAAGCATCAGTGAAGGGAAGGTACTTCACCCTGAAGAAGCAAAAGACTTACTTAACAAGTAAAACCGGTGAAGAAAGGTTGACGGCTCTTGCACTCATGGCAGTACATAGAGATATCAATGTGGAAATTGGCGAGGTTGTGAAACATTATGGACGTAGAGGCAAACTGCATTTTCTTGAACAATGTACTGATACACAGGGTGTAACATTTCTTGTAGCAGTCAAGAACGCTGTTAAAAACCAATATACAATCCTCTTTTTGTAATGTGCGAAACTTATTTTCGAAAGCAAAGAAATACAGTTTTGGGAGTAGGCAATAGCTTGACTGCGACAGTAAACAGTTTCAGTGCACCCTCACTGACTGCGCTCCCCTTCTGTTGTGTAACACACAATTTCAAGACGAAAATGCACATAGACGCAATTCCCAAGTGAGAATGTCATCAGGCGGGAGCGGGATGGATAATCATCAACATGAAATTACACTGACTGACAGAGCAAATGCAACACCAGGAAGGAGTGGTTCGAAAGGGATGAAAGTTGGGGAAAAAACAGAGACGGCACTGATGAATAATTGATGTTTATTTCAAACCGATATGCAGGTTACACAATGCGCACGGCATCGACTCAGTAGGATGTAGGACCACCGCGAGCGCGATGCACGCAGAAACACGTCGAGGTACAGAGTCAATAAGAGTGCGGATGGTGTCCCGAGGGATGGTTCTCCATTCTCTGTCAACCATTTGCCACAGTTGGTCGTCCGTACGAGGCTGGGGCAGAGTTTGCAAACTGCGTCCAATGAGATCCCACACGTGTTCGATTGGTGAGAGATCCGGAGAGTACGCTGGCCACGGAAGCATCTGTACACCTCGTAGAGCCTGTTGGGAGATGCGAGCAGTGTGTGGGCGGGCATTATCCTGCTGAAACAGAGCATTGGGCAGCCCCTGAAGGTACGGGAGTGCCACCGGCCGCAGCACATGCTGCACGTAGCGGTGGGCATTTAACGTGCCTTGAATACGCACTAGAGGTGACGTGGAATCATACGCAATAGCACCCCAAACCATGATGCCGCGTTGTCTAGCGGTAGGGCGCTCCACAGTTACTGCCGGATTTGACCTTTCTCCACGCCGACGCCACACTCGTCTGCGGTGACTATCACTGACAGAACAGAAGCGTGACTCATCGGAGAACACGACGTTCCGCCATTCCCTCATCCAAGTCGCTCTAGCCCGGCACCATGCCAGGCGTGCACGTCTATGCTGTGGAGTCAATGGTAGTCTTCTGAGCGGACGCCGGGAGTGCAGGCCTCCTTCAACCAATCGACGGGAAATTGTTCTGGTCGATATTGGAACAGCCAGGGTGTCTTGCACATGCTGAAGAATGGCGGTTGACGTGGCGTGCGGGGCTGCCACCGCTTGGCGGCGGATGCGCCGATCCTCGCGTGCTGACGTCACTCGGGCTGCGCCTGGACCCCTCGCACGTGCCACATGTCCCTGCGCCAACCATCTTCGCCACAGGCGCTGCACCGTGGACACATCCCTATGGGTATCGGCTGCGATTTGACGAAGCGATCAACCTGCCCTTCTCAGCCCGATCACCATACCCCTCGTAAAGTCGTCTGTCTGCTGGAAATGCCTCCGTTGACGGCGGCCTGGCATTCTTAGCTATACACGTGTCCTGTGGCACACGACAACACGTTCTACAATGACTGTTGGCTGAGAAATCACGGTACGAAGTGGGCTATTCGCCAACGCCGTGTCCCATTTATCGTTCGCTACGTGCGCAGCACAGCGGCGCATTTCACATCATGAGCATACCTCAGTGACGTCATTCTACCCTGCAATTGGCATAAAGTTCTGACCACTCCTTCTTGTTGTTGCATTTGCTCTGTCAGTCAGTGTATATACCTGATAAATGCGTACCCGGAAGCTGCAATATCGACCTTGTTAGCCACTGATCATGCCGTATATTCTGTACGTCAGGCTTGCGAAGGAAAGTAATAGGAGGAGGTATACCCTACCTAACACGAGTTAAAACATATGTTTTTCTTTACCAACTAACAAAATATCCATACCCCTATACCAGTCCTACCGGCAATTACTGGTACAAGTCAAGGTACGTAGAATACAAGGTAGGGATCACGAGAGAGGTGCGCAGTAGCAAGCAGAGCTGTGACGTCACGCACGACCCTCGCGTTGAATCTGCTCTGAATGAGGTAGAGGTAGTTCGAATAAGAATCGCTCTACACGCAGAAGCTAGGTGCTAATTATACACGATAGTAACATATCTGTGGTGTATAAGAAACCGTGTGTGTTTATTTTATGTGATAAAACGTAAAAAGCAGTAATAGGGTACACTTTTCAATATGCTTTGTCATGCCATTGCAGGCAGCACAAATCATAGCAGGCACGCGAAGGAACGAAACATACACTTTCATGTATTCCCTAAAGCCACTGACCTAAATGAATGGTGACAGAAGTAATGAAGACATTAGCGAAACCTATCTTTCTCAGCTTCGAGGGTTTGGAAGGCTTTATGACCATCCTCTTCCGACAGCTGTGACGCGAAAGGTGAGATCATTGCTTCCTTGCCTCAATGCTTCCGAGGCGATAAGAAATTTCATCTGTTCTTCGAAAGATTATGAAACATTACGCCCAAATATGTTACACGCTACTGATAAACTCGATCAAAACTCGGATATCGTGTGCCAGTCTAAGGCCAGCATTGAGCCCACAACATCCTATTATTTACCGGAGGATGAGCAAGGGTTCGTTAAAGCCGTTGAAGAACTAGTAAAACAGCTCGAGGACAGTCGCGAAACCAAGGATCGTGACGAGCTGCTTGAAAACCACAGGCTATATTGTAGCTTTTAGGGTAAAGAAGAAGAACCTCGATATAGAAAACAATTACGGAGAGAAAACAGATCAAACTACAAGGGGTGGAAATTAGATTTCAAAAAGAGGTCCATTTTTTTTTGCAAGAAGCTTTACGTCGCACCGACAAAGATAGGTCTTATGGCGACGATTGGACAGGAAAGGGCTGGGAGTGGGAAGGAAGCGTCCGTGGCCTTAATTAAGGTACAACCCCAGCATTTCCTTGGTGTGAAAATGGGAAACCACGGAAAACCATCTTCAGGGCTGCAGACAGTGGGGTTCGAACCCACTATCTCCCGAATACTGTATACTGGCCGCACTTAAGCGACTGCAGTTATCAAGCTCGGTAGTTTCAATTTTACCACGGGAAAGAACTGAAAGAGGGTTCTAACATCATCACAAACCTTACGGATATCCTGAAAAAAGAATTCCCCGAAATTTATGAGTTTGCAAGTTGCTTCGTGAGAAGCCGTTCTTTTATTCGAATGGGCGCTTTAAACAAAAGTAAGACATTCAAGAGACCGGCTTTCAGTTAATAAAATATCGATATAGAAAGAAGAAAAGCAAAGAAATTCCATTGATGCTAGGGATGTGTGTTTGATATTCTTTTTTTTTAATATCAGCATTACACTTTGTGTATAAAGTACCTGTTATATTTTTATGAATGGCATTTTATTATGTTTTAAATGAAACCCGTGCTAAGAATGTTAATATGCAGGCTCATTAATATATATGGCCTATCTAATGTTAACGTGGAGTTTGACAGTGCCTGGCACTTGGAGGAGAACATTTACTGTACTGTTTGTTTTGTGGACAGTTTCCTAACTTTTGCTGTTTGTGTTGTTGGCAGTGTATATAGTTTCCCAATATTGCTTGTAACAACGGACATATTTCTTGCAGTCATCAAGCTTTAATGTTCGCGTCTGTAACTGTAACAATTAGAGCCCCTTGTTATTGTTATCATGTAGGTGTTGAGAACATGAACATATGGAATGGTCATTCCACTGCGATCACAGTCTTACCATTGCTACAACCTTTTATACAGATCGAAATACTTCAGAAACGCAGCTGGATTCACACTGTATTTGATCTCCTATTGTTACTCTACTGTAGTAGTGAAGTGGAATGTCTTTTGTGAGGTGATGTTAAAATATCAATGACGTTCTGTTTTCTCTAACTTGTGGCTAAAACAGAATAGCTTACAGCTGTGTATTAGCCTACCTCATGCAGAACACAAGGCGCTGAGGGTTCACGTGACGTCATCGACGGCCAAGCGTGGTGGGGAGACCTGCGCGTGATCCCTACCTCTTACTCAAACTACCTTGGGTACAAGTAAACAAGAACAGCAGATAGTATGAAACCATGAAAAAACATTAAAAGGAAGCAGCAAATACTCACCAAAGTTCAGTAACGGACCACAAATCAGAGGCAACTTAGATCGTGACCAGAAGGCTTTCACGGTAGCAAATATCGGAAGAAAGAAAGAAAAACCCGGTTTGGTTTCTTAAAAAACAACTAAATCATTTAATTACTGTGATTAAAGAAATTTACATATGACAGTGAAAACAAAACGATAAAGTTTGGCAGGTGCACCTACACAAAAATCATAAGGTTAATTACCTAAGTGGTAAATTGGTTAACAAAATAAACTTTGAAATTAAGTAACAGTCAACAAATTGATTAACTAAATTAAGCTTAGTTAAAAACAAAGGATACCTTGAAGAAACGAGGGACGCCCTCTAAACTAAGAAAAAAACTTAAAAGGTAAACTGGAAACCAGATCAATTACAGGATAATAATCATTTCCAATAATGTCCATGGACTAATTTTACTGCTCGCCAGAGAGGCTCGAGTAATTACCTTAAAATTGCAAGGATAAACTTGTGTATTAGTAATTTAAGAAAATACTTCTTTCTTCAGGAATAAATTTTGTACACAAGGTGAAGATTTATTAAAGTGAGACCGTGAGATTCTCCCCTGAACCGGATCACGGTAAGCGTAACTTGAAACAAATAACGTGCACAGAAGGCATGCACCAAAACCGAAGGCGCTCACCAAATAAATTGACATAAAACGGGGAACCAAACAACCCAAAATACACCACACGAGGGATGGAAGAACTAGATAGCATAAGATAAGTTAAACTCCCCAGCCAAAAATTTAGAATTCAATCATATTTAATCAGAGCAAGCAACCCGAATCAAACAGAGTGTGCAAACGTAAAACTAGATCGGCGTAAAGCACCAGGCAGCACAATCCACCAAGGAAAACCGCCCACAATTAAATCATGAATCAATTAAGGAGAAGAATAAAGAGCCAACAGCTCCCAACCAAAAGACACGCACGTCACAGATTTAAAAACCCAAGGCAAAATTCTCAAACATATCATAATAATCCCGAACAATCGTTCCCACAGGCGACAGTTGCCATGGAAACGTCAACAAGAAACAGCGTTACCGCAGCATATAAGAAATTTTGCCAAAAGAAAGGAAGAAACAGAAAAGATAAAATTAAATCCGAAAACAGATTCCGATTCACAGAGATAATCTCGCGAACTCATACCATCTAATAGATGGCTATAACTTTTTTAAATTACAACACTCCTAACTTCATTAACACCAACCGAAACAGAAAAACCTTTTAGACCCTTTAAAATTACCCAAAAACGCATTACTCCCACAATTAATCAGTTAAACAATGCAGTCAGAAGGCCGAAAACTTTTCACGTTGTGAAATTTCAAAGTTCATTCAAAACGAAGGTCTTTTAGAAATGGTGATTGTAAAACAAATTAATTTTCACTAGTCAGATTAAGGTTTTGAGACATGCCATCCAGCTCCATGAGAAATGGCAAAATCATAGTTGACTTACTTTTCATCCATGAGAAGGAAACTAACGCATGGCGTCAGTTTGAGATGCAGCTTACTTACATTCTTGTAGCACACAATTTAAATAGGAAAAATAACGTACGTCCACTCCGAAAAAGAAGATAATAATAAATTATAAAGGAAAATTAAAACACTTCAGAGCCTTAGCCCATATCCATTGCATATCATCCAGGCATATCTAAATAACAGCCCATTGTTTAACAGAGAGTCCACGCGCAAAGCTTCCAGTCATCTTGGAGCTCGACAATCAACTAAGTTCACGCTACACGGCAAGCTGCAGCAGGAGCGGGTAAGACAGCGAACGAGCCTAACATGAGGCTCGCTCTCTGGCTAGTCCGAGGCGGACCAAGAGATAACAGGGAATAATCGTGAATTACATGTTATATAAACGTTAGAAGTTACTCCGTGGACGGAGGGAGTGCAGTTACAATAAGCGACATGAGTCGCACAAGAAACAAAATTAAAAGCGAGTTGGAATAAAATTCCAAAGAAACACAAATTTCAAAGGCGAGTCACCGAGGTCAGAAATGTTTGGGAGAAAGGCGAAAAACGTGTCCCCACTGGAACACTCTTTACATTCTATATTATGTGGTATGTGCGTGTGTTTCTTCGTCGTCTTATTTGTATAAAATGTTACTTCTTTATAGCTTATCTATGACCATCATTACAATACAATTATCGTACTTATTCTAGACCAGAATATTGCATCTTTACTCAGACAACTTATTCTTGCATTCATTTCACTTGTATCCAGTATATGAAATGCTGCAGTTATGTTGGGAAGAGAATAATATATTAAGACAAGGGCGTATCAAGAGGTTTGGAGGGGGGAGTGTCCAAAGTGCCCAGACACCCCACGAGTTTTAACAAATGTACTTTTACTAAGCATGTGCATTATTATTATTATTACATTCCGCAATGCGCACGAATCCACCACTCTTACTAGGAACCAAGGACACTCCATACCACCTAAACTCTCCGAAAATTTGGACACCCACCAAAATAAAATTGAGGATGAAGACCTACCGTAAAGGGCCCCACCAAACTGAAACCCTGGCTACGCTCCTTTTGCCAAGCTACAATTTACAGATCGCCAAGGAGGAGATTTTCATACCTACGTGTATGCGAACAGTCACTTTTTTGCCCGGCATCTATCAAATAGTCGTTTCAACTGTGTGGTTTTCACACCATATCGCTTAATTGTTTCTATGTTTGTTAAGTATCATGGGAGGCAGACGATAGGAAAAAAAAAGACTGATTTAAGTGATCCCCAACAACAAACTTTTCTGTCACCTTTTTTAAGAGATACAACGATTAAAGACAAGTCTTGGCAATAAATAAATGAGACACTGGAATTTGATTGTATGTATCTTTTATTGCTTTTACATACATTTCTACCGTACATTCTATTATTTGGGTGCTTCATATTTTTTTTTCATCCTCATTAGTTCAGAGAAGTTCATAAGTCTGATCCTGATTTCGACGAAAGTAATGTTAATTCTTCATCATTTCCACGCAACTGATAGAATACACCATGATTATTCTCCGTCTAATTTCACATATACAGAATCTTGTCCTCTTTCTCTTTATTCGTCTTCCACGACAACGGGAATAGAATAATCCTGCACTTCAGTTAATCCGTCATTTTTAAACGGCTGCCAACCGTAGTTTAGGGCAGCTAACCTTAGCTTTCTGTGTGGTGGACTTTAGTCCTCCTACCGTAGTTTAGCTTAGTTTAGCACAGCATATCTTAGCTTTCTGTTGGTGGACTTTAGTCCTCCTACCGTATTTTAGCTTAGTTTAGCGCAGCTTATCTTAGCTTTCTGTGTGGTGGTCTTTAGTCCTCCTACCGTAGTTTAGCTTAGATTAGCGCTGTTCAACTTAGATTACAGTGTGGTGGTCTTTAGTCCCCCAACCGTAGTTTAGTATAGCACAGCATAGCGCTGTTTAACTTAGCTTACTGTGTGGTGGTCTTTAGTCCTCCTACCGTAGTTTACCTTAGCTTAGCACAGCTTATCCTAGCTTTCTGTGTGGTGGTCTTTAGTCCTCTTATCGTAGTTTAGCTTAGTTTAGCGCTGTTTACCTTACTTTACTGTGTGGTGGTCTTTAGTCCGCCTAGCTAGTTTAGCTTGCTTAGCACAGCTTATCTTAGCTTACTGTGTGGTGGTCTTTAGTCCTCCTACCGTAGTTTATCTTAGTTTAGCGCAGCTTACCTTAGCTTTCTGTGTGGTGGTCTTTAGTCCTCCTACTGTAGTTTAGCGCAGCTTAGCTTTCTGTGTGGTGGTCTTTAGTCCTCCTACCATAGTTTAGCACAGCTTGCCTTAGCTTCCCGTGTGGTGGTCTTTAGTCCTCCTACCATAGTTTAGCGCAGCTTATCTTAGCTTCCCGTGTGGTGGTCTTTAGTCCTCCTACCGTAGTTTAGCGCAGCTTATCTTAGCTTTCTGTGTGGTGGTCTTTAGTCCGCCTACCGTAGTTTAGCTTGCTTAGCACAGCTTATCTTAGCTTACTGTGTGGTGGTCTTTAGTCCTCCTACCGTAGTTTAGCTTAGCTTAGCGCAGCTTATCTTAGCTTTCTGTGTAGTGGTCTTTAGTCCCCCTACCGTAGTTTAGTATAGCACAGCATAGCGCTGTTTAACTTAGCTTACTGTGTGGTGGTCTTTAGTCCTCCTACCGTAGTTTAGCTTAGCTTAGCGCAGCTTATCTTAGCTTTCTGTGTAGTGGTCTTTAGTCCCCCTACCGTAGTTTAGTATAGCACAGCATAGCGCTGTTTAACTTAGCTTACTGTGTGGTGGTCTTTAGTCCTCCTACCGTAGTTTAGCTTAGCTTAGCGCAGCTTATCTTAGCTTTCTGTGTGGTGGTCTTTAGTCCTCCTACTGTAGTGTAGCTTAGTTTAGCGCAGCTTAGCTTACTGTGTGATGGTCTTTAGTCCCCCTACTGTAGTTTAGCTTAGTTTAGCGCAGCTTATCTTAGCTTTCTGTGGGAGTGATCTTTAGTCCTCCTACCGTAGTTTAGCTTAGCTTAACGCAGTTCATCTTAGCTTACTGTGTGGTGGTCTTTAGTCCGCCTACCGTAGTTTAGCTTGCTTAGCACAGCTTATCTTAGCTTTCTGTGTGGTGGTCTTTAGTCCTCCTACCATAGTTTAGCACAGCTTGCCTTAGCTTCCCGTGTGGTGGTCTTTAGTCCTCCTACCATAGTTTAGCGCAGCTTATCTTAGCTTCCCGTGTGGTGGTCTTTAGTCCTCCTACCGTAGTTTAGCGCAGCTTATCTTAGCTTTCTGTGTGGTGGTCTTTAGTCCGCCTACCGTAGTTTAGCTTGCTTAGCACAGCTTATCTTAGCTTACTGTGTGGTGGACTTTAGTCCTCCTACTGTAGTTTAGCTTAGCTTAGCGCAAACTTAACTTAGCTTTCTAAGTGGTGGTCTTTAGTCCTCCTACCGTAGTTTACCTTAGTTTAGCGCAGCTTATCTTAGCTTTCTGTATGGTGGTGTTTAGTTCTCCTACTGTAGTTTAGTTTAGCTTAGCGCTAACTTAGCTTACTGAGTGGTGGTCTTTAGTCTTCCTACCGTAGTTTAGCTTAGCTTAGCACACATTTAATTTATCTTTCTGTGTGGTGGTCTTTAGTCCCCCTACCGTAGTTTAGCTCAGCTTAGCGCAAACTTAACTTAGCTTTCTGTGTTGGGGTCTTTAGTCCTCCTACCGTAGTTTAGCTTAGTATAGCGCAGCTTATCTTAGCTTTCTGTATGGTGGTCATTAGTCCTCCTACTGTAGTTTAGCATAGTTTAGCGCGGCTTATCTTAGCTTACTGTGTGGTGGTCTTTAGTCCTCCTACCGTAGTTTAGCTTAGTTTAGTGCAGCTTATCTTAGCTTACTGTGTGGTGGTCCTTAGTCCTCCTACCGTAGTTGAGCTTAGTTTAGCGCAGCTTATGTATGCTTTCTGTGTGGTGGTCTTTAGTCCTCCTACCGTAGTTTAGCATAGCGCAGTTTAACTTAGCTTTCTGTGTGGTGGTCTTTTGTTCTCCTACCATAGTTTAGCATAGCGCAGCTTATCCTAGCTATCTGTGTGGTGGCCTTTAGTCCTCCATGTGTCCACCATGATGATTAAAAAGTCTTGAACTTTTAAAAAGTTTTCTGGCGTGTTTTGTGCAACACGCCTATCTGATATTTGTCGCAAATATTTCAGATACATTGGTCTATGAATTAACATACCTCTGTAAGGTATGAAATCACTTTTTCTCTTGTGACGATCAAATGGTCATAAACATCTCTCGGTCATGGTCACACACCAGAGACTGCTAATTTCAGGTGGCAAACAGCCTTAAGGCCTAGTTTACATGATGCTGGTTGATGACGCAATCGCTGGCCAATCCAGTTCACACGAGGAAGCTATTGCCACGAGAAATGGCTGAATGTGCAGCGTTCGTATGATCCTGCGAGTAATCAAATTTATTCTGTAATTGTACGTGCTGGGAATTCTTTGCTGAGTTGTTTTGTCCACAATCACACAGAATCGTGCATGTTAATTATATCAGTATTCTGAAAATGAGGGCTAATTCATAAAAAAGAGAACTCAGAGAATTAGAGTAGACGAAGCTTTACCTGACCCTGTAATTGTTAAGAGGGGAATTCTACAAGGCAGTTTTATTGGACCTTCACGTTATATAAATAATATCAGTAAGAACGTGGAATCAGAAAGAATCCTCTTGCGGATGATGTTATTCTGTATAGAGTGAGAAATATGTTACAAGATTGTGAGCAACTGCAGAAAACGTCGACAGTGTTGTTGAGATGGACAGTAGGCAATTGTATGATGATAAACTGGGTCTGTGAGTTTCAACAGCAGGAAAAGTCCTCTCAGTTTTAATTACCGAGTTCGTAGGGTGAAAGTTCCCTATGGGATCAGTGTAAGTACCAAGGAGTTAATATTAGGAAAGATCTTAATTGGTATAATAACATAAATGGGATTGTAAATAAAGGGTACAGTTCTCTGCACATGATTATGGGGCTATTTAGGTTTTGTGCTAAGGATGTAAAGGAGAGGGTTTGTAAGTCTGTGGTAAGACGCCAACTAGAGTATGCTTCCATTATATGGCATACTCACCATGATTACCTGTTTGGAGAACTGAAAAAATCAAACAACACCAGCTGCATTTGTTCTGGGCGATTTCCGACAAAAGAGCATATTTACGAAAATGTTGCGATCTTTGGGCTGGGAATACTTGGGAGGAAAGGAGACGAGCTGTTCGACTAAGTGGTATGTTCCTAGCTGACAGAGCAGAGATGGGGTGGAATGACATTTATAGGCAAAGACGTTTGATTGGTGTCATTAAAAGTATAAAAGAACACAATATGAAGATAAAGTTGGAATTCAAGGGAACAAAGCGGGAGAAATATTTGTTTATATGAAGAGGAGTTACGGATTGCAATATCTTACCAAGGGAGACGTTCAATCCATTTCCAAATTCTTTGCAATAATTTAAGAAATGGCTAGGAAAACAACTTCCTGCATGGTTGCTAGGTAACACTGTGTGGCCTTCCATCCATACCTTACATCACAGCCTGCACGTTTGCCAGGTAACAAAGTGTGATGATCCATCAATACCTTACATCACTGACTGCACAGTTGCCAGGCAACATTGTGTGACCAGCGATCCATATATACCTTACATCACAGCCTGCGCGATTGCCAGGTTACATTGCGTGACCATCCATCCATATCTTACATCACAGCCTGCACGGTTGCCAGGTAACATTGTGTGACTTTCCATCCATTCATTACATAACAGCCTGCACGGTTGCGAGGTAACATTGTGTGACCATTCACCCATAACTGACATCACAGCCTGCACGTTCGCCAGGCAACATTGTGTGACCATCCTTCCTTACAATACCTTACATCACTGACTGCACAGTTGCCAGATAAATTTGTGTGACCATCCTTCCATATACCTTACATCACAGCCTGCACAGTTGCCATGTAACATTGTGCGACCACCCATCAATCCATACTTTACATCACAGACTGCACGGTTGCCAGGTAACATTGCGTGACCACCCATCTATTATAACCTTACATGACAGCCTGTACGGTTGCCAGGTGACGTTGTGTGACCATATATACCTTACATCATAGTATGCACGGTTGCCAGGTAATGCCCTGATCCTACCTAACAAGCATTTCGATGGTTCTAGATCCTCTAGATGATTGCTGACTTCATCTAGTTCACACAAGTTTTTAATAAGGGCTGTGTGCTCAGGTGCTGAGTTCAGGAATGTTAATGGATTTATCCCCGACTACGGACAGTAATAGAGCATCGGTAGCAATGGTACCTGTGCTGCATAAATTAGGAATCTTCGGCTCGTAATCAAACTAAGCACGCCTCAGCATACGAGGATCTGGTCTGGCAGACATCGTGGATGAATATGCAATACAAGTTACCAGAACATAAACGAGTGAATTGCTCTATAGAGGTTATGAGTGCGGTAAACATACAGGCAGAAGAAGGGTAGGAAGGAATGAGGAGACTACCAGCATTTAGAGAATGTCAGTGTTATTCATTTGTCAACGTGAAATACTGCTCAACTTGATTGTCATAAAAAAGCGTAGTCAATACCACGCTCGGTATACTACCAAATACTATCTGTAACCTACCGAAAATCGAACACAAGGCAGGCGAAACAACATATGGCACAACACCGCAGAAACACAGTTTCGATTGCCAGCACTACCACAAGAGGGACTAGCGCCCATCCCAGCGCGAAATTACGCCAACAACTTAGGGTGGGCCTCGACCAAAACCCAAGTAACAGAACTGGGAAGCGATGGAATATGGGCAAACTGAGGTCAAAGGAACTCAACAAAGGGTCAATCGTGGGCAATAGGATAGAAAAATTCACAAGAAATACCATCAAACTCCATAAATAATTTAAACCACATACAAATTTAATGAATGAAGAATATTAAAAAATAGTGAAACTCATAAATATACGTAATTTCATTCAATAAGGAAATATTCGAAATTGAATTAAATAAATTAATAAAAGAGTAGATAAAATCAATTCATGCACTGAAACATGTTTAAAGAAGGGATCTTCCAAAATTACAGTTAATACCTTCAGGACAGGTTTTTAAAGAAATGTAACATTATAATTAATTATAGTTTCAAAATTTTAAAATCCTAAAAAGTATTCCCAATTTTAAAAGAAGAAACATTAGATCTGAAACGTGCATCACTTATTCACAATTCCGTTTAATACATTTTAAAATTTTACACAGGAATTGTAGTTCTTTGAAACCAATCTTTTAGTCGAAGATCATATGACCATACCTGTCGAGAGCTCTCAATAACCACGATATAAAATAACGGGATATACCAAATTTTCTAGTGGAAAATTGATGTGCATAATAAACTACAACTCTCTTTAAAGAAAGTCACTCAAAGTGAAATAACAAACCAAAAGGGAAGGTGAAACATCCCAGCCAACCAATTCAAAACACCATGAATAGCAGAAGGCGAAAGAGGGAAGTTGAAAATATACAAGTCCGCAACATGCCTAACCACGGCATATACACACAAGAAATATTTTAAAAATTTGCAAATCACCATCAATATATATAATAAGAGTTTTGTCTGTACATTGCTCAGAATTTGAAAAGAATGGTATATCTGTATCGGTCATGTCCATAGTACCGGTAACAAGGAAATGCACCTTTTACTTTTCCGTAATTTCTGTCTGTCTGTCTGTCTGTCTGTCTGTCTGTCTGTCTGTCTGTCTGTCTGTCTGTCTGTCTGTCTGTCTGTCTGTCTGTCTGTCTGTCTGTCTGTCTGTCTGTCTGTCTGTCTGTCTGTCTGTCTGTCTGTCTGTCTGTCTGTCTGTCTGTACACGTATCACGAGAAAACGGCTGAAGAGAATTTAATGAAAATCGGTATGTAAAGTCGGGGGATGAGCCACTACAGTCTAGGCTATAAATCATTTTACTCACGCTGAGTGAAATGGCAGTTTAGGGGAAGGCCTGCAATTTAATTCTCAAATATATATATTATTAATTGTCCTATCGATAAATACTACATAACAAAAGTTATATAGAATTAAATTTCCGATCATTTATGTCATACATTGTTACCGTACAGGCTTTGATAACACAGATATTCATGGATTTGTATTTTTGTTGCCAAGTCCATATGGACGCCGAGCCACGTGAAAATGGGTTAACAGAATTTAATGTAATTCGGTATATAGAGTCGGGGAATAAGAAACTACAGTCTACACCCTGGATGAAATTGTAGTTTAGGGGAAGGCGCCTAAAATTTAATTTTTAAATACCTATGTTATTGGTCCGATCGAAAAGTACTACATAACAAAAGTTATAAAGAATACAATTTCCGACCATTTATATTGTATTCAGTTTTACCGTACCGACTATGATAAGAGTGATATTTCAGAGTTGGACGAAAAATAAATGTGAAGGCCTACAATATTAAAAGCCCATTACATTGATCAACAATAGCATTACACTAACCATTGTTTGTTGTGATACTCTTTGTCTCTTGTGCTGCCGCTCAAATCAGATAGTTGGGATTACTGCTGCGTACCGAGTATAACAGCGTGACTGAATATTGGCGGGAAATAGCTGAGGAAGTAAAAAAACTTTATTCTTTAGCATGCCATTCATCTGGTTCGTACATTTTCTGATACCATAGTGCTGGTACGTAACACACTGGTTCATCATAATATTCCAGCTATTCGATCCCTACTCTGACGCGCTGTTTTGAATGAGCAGTGTGCACACTTAACACAGAGTCTCAGTAGTAGTAGTAGTAGTAGTAGTAGTAGTAGTAGTAGTAGTAGTAGTAGTAGTAGTAGAAGAAGTAATAGTAGTAGTAGTAGTAGTAGTAGTAGTAGTAGTAGTAGTAGTAGTAGTAGTGTGGCCTGATCTACAATTACAATTTAGGTATATTCCAAATTATAGCACCACAATTCACTTAGTAACTCAAAATTCAAACCTGAAAAACGCCGTTTCTTAAAGAGAGCTTCCTCCTCTTCACTTTTATTAAATTCCACATTCATTTTATTCCAAATTAGCAGTGAAGAGGGGTTTCTCCTCTGGCTTGGAGGAAAAATTTGCCTCCAAGTCAGATGGATTTTTTCGCCGCCAGTGTAGTGAATTGAGGTTTTCCGACTCATCGGGGACAAATAGGAAACAGATTGGTGAAAGGGCATATTTTTTGCCCTGTGACTCTTCACTATTCGCCCCCCGCACCCCGAAAAAATTTAGAGTGTTCAAGGATCATGGCTGTCTGCGGCCTGGTCATTCCAGCTCTGGAACTTTGGACTGTTAGATCGGCAGCATAGTACTCTTCGTTAAAAGTGAGAAAATGTGTAATATTTCATTTGATCAAGTATTTCATGTGAAATCATTGTACTGACGTCATTGTAATGACCTATGTTCATTTCAGTCGGGAAAAGCACTAATACAGTATTTCTGAGGATGTAAGAAAACACGTGGAGAGTGATTGTCTGCCATTATAATGAAATTCCACAAACTGATTTTGACTGATGGTAGGCAAGCGGAAATTCCCTACCGCAGTCTTCATATGAGAAAAGACGTTTAGTAATTTCTCCGAGTCGCGTTTCTAGGGTAACGTTAAGAGCTATGCAATTTAATACAGTCTTGCTCACAACGTGTACACTACCTAACCTACAATTCTGTATACAATGTCGAATTCTGTAGCGAAGTACGGGTACATCAGCTAGTCACAAATAAAACAGAAGAAATATAATAGAAATCACGTTACTGAAATTACCCCGGAAATATGATTTTATACGCGGTATTAGTGAACACAGTCACAAACGATCAAAGACTTGACGTCTACACAACTCAAGCGTCTAATTCACAACGCTTTCCGGAAGACAATGACAAAACTCTAAGGGAGACGTAACGCAATACACATCATCTTGTCCAAACCGTTAAAAGAACAACAATGAATAACAAGAATAAGAGTTATGTGAAAGTGAATAAATCCATAACGTTTAAGAGAATGAGGCCCCAAAATGAAAAAAACACCAATTTTCTGTAGGAAATGATGAGTTAGCTACTAAAGCAACTTAAGTGAAATAATATTAACAAACTTTATTTATTTATTTAATTATTTATTATTAATTATTAATTAATTAATTTATTTATTTATTTATTTATTTATTTATTTATTTATTTATTTATTTATTTATTTATTTATTTATTTATTTATTTATTTATTTATTTATTTATTTATGATAGAATGTCCCAGTGAGCTAGTGGCTGAAGTAAGGGCTGCCCTTTAGAATCACAGCTTGGCACCTTTTAGTTTCAGTTAACAGATAAGGTACAGGCCTACATACATAACAAGGAATATTTTACAATTATTGATTTACGTCATAATATCATTATTTTACATGGAAAAAGAAGATATTCAAAATAAATTAAACTTAGGTGGAAAAATAGGTACACAGTGGTTATCGATTTATTCTCCAACATGCTGTTCAAGGAAGTACTGCATACTTCTTTCTTAAATCTGTTATTTATTTTATTTATCGTATGATGTGCACAGATAGATTATATAAATAAGTATACAATATATACACAATATATACAAGCAGAAGCCTATAGTTCCAAATCAAGTCCATTGATCCATTTCAAGGCCTCCTCAGTTGCGTTATGAATGTCTGTACAACTTACTGATTTGTTTCAATTTGGGAGGTAGATTGTTAAAGGCTGTGCTTGCTGAATAAGAAATGCTTTTAACACCATATTTGGTAGTGTTTGTGGAATCTTTGTAAAACTGGTTTGCTGATCTTGTGTTATGGGTGTGAATATCTTTGCTGTGCCGTAGTTCTGTATTAACAGAAATCATATTATTTTTATACCTGATCATAAATAAAGCTTGAGAGTATTTAATCTGGCATTGTACTGGTAATATGTTTGTTTCCTGAAAAACTTCCACAGATGGTTTTAGTAAATAATATCCACACATAATTTTCAAACCTCTCTTTTGGAGTATTTGTAGTTCCTTTACAGCTTCCTGCATACCATTCCCCATATTATATTCATGTACATAAGGTGTGACTGTATGAGGGAGGTGTATATGTTTCTTAAGTGTTGGTTGTTTATTCCATAGTCCTTTAATCTTTTTAGTACTCCAATTATACTATAATTCTTTTCTTAAATTTGAGATATGCTCATTCCAACTTAAGCTATTGTCTAAAGCCAGGCCTAAATATGAAAACAGCTTTACTCTTTCAATGGGCGCATTGCCAATTTTTACAACATTATTGATAATGTTTGTTGGTTTATGGAATATCATGTATTTTGTGTTTGAGGTGCTTATTACTAGATTATTTTTAGTCAGCCATAATGATAGTATATCCAGATCGTTTTTGCATATACTCCATAATATTTTGTTTGCAACTGCTGTCATAAAATATCAATATATCATCTGCAAACAGGAATGTCTTACCATTAAACTCAAGATAACCTATATCATTAATAAATATTAGAAACAGTAATGGTCCAAGCACTGACCGTTGTGGGACACCAAGTTTAACATTGTAGATGGTCCCTTTACTTTCATTGATGTTAACATATTGATTCCTATCAGTTAAGTAATTTTTAATCAACTCAAAGGCTATTCCTCTAATTCGTACATTTGCTAATTTATTAAGTAGTAGCATATGGTTAACTGTCAAATGCCTTTGCAAGATCTATAAAAATTCCAGCTGCTATTTTATTATTATGTAAGCTAGTTTAAGTACTTCAAATATAAATGTTAGTATATGCTATTAGACTCGAGCTGCACTCAGAACAGTCCTTAAATTCTAATACCATGCAATATCAGCTTAATACGGTGATCAAAGTTTTAGTTCTTGTTTTAAAAGTTTAAACACGTATGCATCATATCACTCAATAATGTTGATGGAAACACATTCCAATTTCGTCAAATATTATATCAGGTGATGAATAATAAAATTTAGGTTATTTATTTCATAACGAGAGTAGGAACAATGTACACAAATGGGTCAATAACTTAAAGATGATGTCCGCCATCTTGAATTACAGGCCGCCAACACGCCGAATGAGTAACAGTAGCACGTTTGTCATCTTGAAAGTAACAGTAGACAATCAAGTACTGATGTTACAGTCCAAGAATAATCCATTTAAGCACACTATTAATATGCACAAACCTTCCAAGTAGAAAAGCTGAGAAGTAGTAAGATAAATACATGGTGATTAAATAGGTTCGGCCCACCGATAAAATTTAAAATATCTCATTTATTAACTTGAGGCCATTAGCCTTTTCAGAGCTTCATTAGGGCGGATAGAGACCATTCCGGCTAGCCATAGTGACTAGGGCGGGAGTTGCAGAACACGTGTCTATGTTGGATTGTGACCGGGTGACAACTGCCTGCCCACAGAGAGGCGCGCCAACCAACACAATAAAACAGTTGACAATCATGAGGTGGAGACATGTAACAAAAGCAGTAGAAAATACAGCGTCGTCCAGACAAGATTTTATATAATACGTCAATTAACCAAGTACAGCCAATAGCTGTCTTGCAGTTTATGGCGCATTGTTAAATGATACATTTTAAATTCCTCACATACTAAGATGTCATAGTTGGTGATAATTATACGAATGTGCCTTCAGTTATAACGCCACATCTTGTAATAACAAACGACTTCACCACCGTTCATAAAATGTTGATAACTTTTAAAAAATTGCTCAAGTGAAAAATTGAAATGAATGAATAAAGCAAGGTTAAACATTTGAACTTGTTCGTTATTATTTAATACACGAGCACTTGTACTTGTACTTGGAGTGGGCTTTCTTCAACCTCTGTCGTTCTTCCAGAAGCGTGTTTCTCACAATTGAGGTGTAAGTGCAAAAGTTGAACATTTCAGGTTTTCACTTAAAAAGGGTCTATGTAGCAAGCCAATGCATGTGTAAAAGTCTTATAGCCAAAATGTTGCAGGCAGTAGCTTTTAGAACAATATATATAGAGCTGGTTTTATCAATATATATAATATTATTAAAACGTGTTGAAGTATGACTTTTCTTCACTAGAAACAGCCGACTTGAGTGTAATAAGCAAACTTTGTGAAGATTTTAGCTGATAACAGCAGAGGCAAAGTGATATTCTTTCGGAAAGGCTTAGAATCTTTAGTTATATGAAGGTGATACGAATCCGCAGTTCAGGCAAGCAACTCAATGTTGAGAACATCCCAGGGATAGGAGCTAATTAAAATATAATAAAGTATGAGAATATATTATGTATGTATTGCTAAAAATTACAATCCTTTTCCTAATCATCATTAGCTGGTCGAATAGATTAGCACTTTGCCTTTTTCTTCCACTACCAACGCTAATGTAAGTCAATGCAGAGTATTCGGTGTATTCGGTGTGGACATTTTCCGCAAAAGATCAATAGATGCCTAAGGGTATTGAACCAAGGAACACATTACAGAAATGATTGTGTAAAAAAGTTAATTTGGCTGGGATTTGAATAAAAAAGAGAACGAGTAGAAAATGAAGCGATTTTAGGCTCTTTTTCCTGAACTACACAATTAGAATGGAAGTGATTTTTTTTTTGTTTGATAGAGCCATCCAAGAATCACAATTGGAAATATTTCTAGATTCATTGGCCCTTCAATTATCAGCACAATTGAGGAAATTGTTTAATTATTCGTTTTTAGTAGTCTAGGGCCCGTGCCTTCTCTGCTACGAAATGTTTTCAACATTAAAACATCCTTGTGTTGTTGTTAATGTGAAGTAAACTGGTTTCAAATGGCAGATACTTTTGTGAACACTGGAAAGTTAATTATTTCTCAAATTCCTGGATTAAGATCGTTGATTTTCTTGTAAGGAAGTCATTTGATGATCTCCGGCAACATTGCAAAAAACTACAAGATGACCAGGCTAACCGTTAGGGCCTTCAGGGTGGGTGGGTCTGGACTTTTAAGGGGTCCGGAAGACCCCTCGCGAATAATAAAAATACTGTATATTTAGCCGAATATAAATCTGTAAAGAAATGTTCAGGTCGATTTTGTAAAATTAGTTGGAATAAGTTAGTTGTTGTCTTTTACAATTTGTACGCGGAGGAATTACCACTAGGTTGTGCCTATAAAGACAGCTCCCCACAAATGATCTGCATCAAATAGTTTAAGAATAATTGCAGCAGTGAAAATTTATACAAAAATATCATATTTTAGTTAGAAAATCATAACCTGTTGTTGTGCAGCTCACTTGAGATTGTATCATGCACTAATTTTTGCATAACATTTTACTTTTGTGACAACATTTATTCAAGAACAGTGTATAACGCTAATAAGAACTTGGTGTATACTCTCTCCCTTGTAAACGTACAACCTTACCCTGTCTACCCTTCTGATACTAAAGACAGTAATTTTTAGTTATTTTCTAACTGTTGTGTGCGATTCGGTGTTTCTAACCACGTTGCCACAACACAGTCATGGTTTATTTCGTGGTTTGCAAGAATTACGTATTCCCAATGCCGTATTGTTAAAATCACTAGAGTTTCATTCGCGGGTATAAGAAAATCACATTTTCTTTTTCTGTAGGATTGTGAATCTCTTTGTGCAATTCCAGGTAAGTAGAATTGTGGCCAGTTCGAATAATACAGTAAATAACGTAGTCCGTGTGATATCACAGTTTTATTTCGTCCATTTCGTGTGTATGGACTTCAATTACGATGTATAAGAAGCACGAACTCCTCTAAAATGGAAAGCAACGTTACCTCCTCTATAAAGATCAGTTCAGTTGAGAAGGAAGGAAACTTCTTTATCAATTTAACCTAACCTTGTCTTCTCACGGTTTTGGTACGGTTTCCAGACTTAGACTTTGTGTATCCTTATTGACTTGGGCACAAGTTACACGTAATATATTTGCTTGTGTGCATTATTACAGCGTTGTTTCACTTCAGTCCAACGAGTAATGACAAACTCCCAGAAGGGGGCTGGATTATTTGCACCGGGCAAATACCAAAGAGACGCTTATAGTAATGCGTATATCAAAATAACGGTAGAAATATATAACATTAAATAGAGTGAGGGTGAGAGAGGGAGAGAGAGAGAGAGTGTGTGTATCTCCTTAATTCCTCATGAATTTAGAATACTCACCGTAACAAAGCATATGATTTTCATTTTTCTCAATTCTTAATTTACAGAACTACAAGCGAAGGATAATTCGTAGATGAGTAACACATAGATATTTGGTATCCCACAAAATGTGGAATGATACAGATCTACGAATGGTTACATACGAAATGTTAGCCCTAAGAACCGGGAGGCAAATTTAAGGTTATTGGCTTCCGGTAATTAAATCGAACTAATGAAGACAATAGGTTTAAGGAAAACAGCCAGTAACATGCTTGGAGTCAGTATTCCATTCTCAGATAGTACATAATGTCCGACATACCAGATAGTAATAACTTCGTCACTGAATAACACAAACTGAAACAGAATACGAGGTGCGAACCTTCATAACAGCAAGACTGTAACATGATTACTGACCACAAGAGAAACAAGATCATATAATAGATTTTAGAAAAAAGGTCAGTAATGATTAATAACCACACCCTATTACCAGCGAGGACGACGATTATACACTACATGAGGTAGATGGAAAGTGAACAAGTCATGCTTCGAATAGAATACTGTAAACTTTACATACACAAGGACAATTTACGAGCAGAAAAACCACCAGAGAGAAGAAAAATGTAAATAAAGGGACTCATAAAATTACTTCCCTCTCAACAGGGATGGGAAACGTGGAAGAAGCCCGGTTATATAGAGAGCTACATTCCCAGATAGTGTATAGCACGAAATGCTCGTTAAAACTCCAAGGCCAACCAGTCTACCGTGAGAGAGAGGGAGGGAGAGGGAGAGAGAGGGGTAAGGGGAATACGCCAATCAGGTTCAGTTTTCAACACAGGGCTAACAGAGAAAGATCTATAGAACTCTGTTGACATATTGAGGTGGACATGGCTTCATTCCAATTTTAAAATACCTTTACAGATTGATCTGCCATCTCTATTTTATAGATGGCTTAGGTTATTTTACAAGAGTCTCCCGGTTTTTCATTTCCAAAATCTGGTCACTCTTTTCATAGGGCATTATTGCGTTTGGGATTATAATGAGCACTTGGGACTACTGTATTGTAGCCATACTGTCGGAGTCAATTCTCTTTTAACCGCTCAGAGAGTGTCACTTGTATTCTCTTCCAGGTGTCCGGAAGCAGATGACGCCAGAGCAGGAGGCGGAGTTCATGGACCTGATAGAGACCTGGAAGTTGCAAAGGAGGGACGAAGAGAGAAAACGCTGTCAGCAAAATGTGGAGAATTTAGAAAATTTATTGGAGAAAATGAGGGATCATCCGAAAATGGCGGAGGGTTTGGAAAAACTATTGCAGTATATGAGGGATCGGTGTGACAGACTGGGTGAACGGCTGTGAATATAGGAGGGAAACCATTTACTTTTTGTTTAGCTCAGATTAGATAACTAATATTTGAAGATAGACTGTGTTGCACATTTGTGTGTCTCTTTGTTAGTTATAAGAAGACCTAAGTCAGTATTTAAAATAAGGGTTAAGATAGATTGGGTTATTAACTCGATGGGTTCTTTTGACTTTCCCAAGTTTTCATGAAAAACAGAAACACGTGGTAGGAACTATCACTACAGCATTGACTATCACCTACTGTTATCAGAAATAATAAATCAATTCACATTTTTACACAGTTTTATTATTTCATCAAAACCTCAGCGTTCGGGAATACAAAACTGGAACAGGTAAATCACTTCAAGAATGTTTGGTCTGCCAAGATAGCAGCATTAGAGTGAAACTGGATCAAATTGCGGCGAAGCTCGCAGCAGCAGTCAACAGCATTCTGTAAGAAAATTAACCGAGCAATACTTTACTCACTTACAATTTCCTCACTGAAATTTTTTTCGCACGAGACTGGAATGATAAAGACGTTTCTTCATTTTATGTCCATTTATCACAGACAAATTACGTCCCTATTGTCACTAAGTGAAACTAAATTTGATACTGAAATCCTGCAAATGATTTCCCCCCCATAATTTCTATTTTACTTCGTAAATTCTCGCATCTCAAATGATACGCTGTTTACGTCACAAAATAATTGCTTCTTAAAATTCTCATCGCTAAACCAAAGTACATCTTGGCATTTCCTGAGAAGGAATATCTGTGAGTAGTATAATGGGAGAGTTCTGGCGCCTCCTCCGCCGCACGCCTCCGCCCGCCTCCTCCTCCGCCGCCGCCGCCGCCCGCGGGAAATTTGAATTTTGGCGGGAAATTTGAATTTTGGCGCGAGATTTGAATTTGTAAACAAAGCCACGTGCTTTTTGACAGCTGTCATCGACAACAACGCAACGCTAACCTCACTGCTGCCATCTTGACGGGCCTAAACCTCACTAGTGCCAACTTAACCTAACTAGCATGAGGTAAACAAACCCACGTGTTTTTTGACAGCCACGTGCTTTTTGACAGACAACAACGCATCGCTAACCTCAGTACTGCCATCTTGACGGGCCTAAACCTCAGTAGTGCCAACTTAACCTCACTAGCGCGAGGTAAACAAAGCCACGTGCTTTTTGACAGCCACGTGCTTTTTGACAGATTTGTAAACAAAGCCACGTGCTTTTTGACAGCTCGCATCAACAACAACGCATCGCAAACCTCAGTACTACCATCTTGACGGGCCTAAACCTCAGTAGTGCCAACTTAACCTAACTAGCATGAGGTAAACAAAGCCACGTGTTTTTTGACAGCCACATGCTTTTTGACAGATTTGTAAACAAAGCCACGTGCTTTTTGACAGACAACAACGCATCGCTAACCTCAGTACTGCCATCTTGACGGACCTAAACCTTAGTGGTACCAACTTAACCTAACTAGCGCGAGGTAAACAAAGCCACGTGCTTTTTGACAGCCACGTGCTTTTTTGACAGCTGTCATCCGCCATCTTTAAACTACAAAGCACTGTGCTGCCCTCTATATCGCAGTAGCTGTAAAATTCGTCACCTGTCATCGGCAGTGCTGCTATCTTGACGGGTCTAAACCTTAGTGCTACCAACTTAACCTAACTAGCGCGAGGTAAACAAAGCCACGTGTTTTTTGACAGCTGTCATCCGCCATCTTTAATCTATAGAGCACAGTGCTGCCCTCTTTGTGGTGGCGGATAATTTGAAAAATGCTTTTTTGACAGCAGCCATCTTGCATCGCAAACCTCAGTGCTGCCCTCTTTAGCTAGATACCTGTGGTGGCAGACAATTCCACGTGACAGCAGCCATCTTTAATCAAGAGAGCACCGTGCTGCCCTCTATGTGGTGGCGGCAAATTCCACGTGCTCTTGTTTGGAAACAAACTCACGTGCTTTTCTGACAGCTACTACCCACCATCTTTAATCAACAGAGTATAGTGCTGCCCTCTATGTGGTGGCGGTAAATTCCACGTGCTCTTGTTTGGTAAACATAGCCACGTGCTTTTTTGACAGCTGTCATCCGCCATCTTTAATCAACAGAGCACCGTGCTCTGGGCAATTTCATCACCTATCACCCGCCTTTTTGACAGCCGTCATCCACCATCTTTAATCAACAGAGCACAGTGCTGCACTCTATGTGGTGGCGGCAATTTGAAAAAATCTATGTGCTCTTGTTGGGAAACAAAGCCACGTGCTTTTTTGACAGCTGTCATTCGCCATCTTTGAGCACTGTGCTGCGGGCAATTTCGTCAGCTGTCATCCGCCATCTTTAATCCAGAAAGAACAGTGCTGCACTCTATGTGGTGGTGGTAAATTCCACGTGCTTTACAAACCTATGCGCTTTTCTGACAGCTGTCATCCGCCATCTTTGAGAACAGTGCTGCCCTCTATGTAGCGGTGGCAAATTCCAAGTGCTTTACAAACCTATGCGCTTTTCTGACAGCCGTCATCCGCCATCTTTGAGAACAGTGCTGCCCTCTATGTGGTGGTGGTAAATTCCACGTGCTTTACAAACCTATGCGCTTTTCTGACAGCTGTCATCCGCCATCTTTGAGAACAGTGCTGCCCTCTATGTAGCGGTGGCAAATTCCAAGTGCTTTACAAACCTATGTGCTTTTCTGACAGCTGTCATCCGCCATCTTTGAGAACAGTGCTGCCCTCTATGTAGCGGTGGCAAATTCCAAGTGCTTTACAAACCTATGTGCTTTTCTGACAGCTGTCATCCGCCATCTTTAATCACCGTGCTGCCGGGTGACGGCAAATTCCACGTGCTCTTGTTTGGAAACAAAGCCATGTGCTTTTTTGACAGCTGTCATCCGCCATCTTTAATCACCGTGCTGCCCTCTATGTGGTGACGGCAAATTCTACGTACTCTTGTTTGGTAAACATAGCTTTTAATCCAGAGAGAACAGTGCTGCCCCGGTGGCGGCAAATTCCACGTGCTTTACAAACCTATGTGCTTTTCTGACAGCCGTCATCCGCCATCTTTAAGCTGTAAATCCCCGATTCTCGTGTTAGAAGTTGTAAAACAGATTCTTAATCCGAGTTGTCAGGAAGGGCAACCGGTCGAAAACAATAGTGTATGACGTGAGAGGCTAGATACTGCTAGTTTTGCGTCAGGAAGGGTAACCCAACAAATTCATGCGATTTAAAAATCTTAGTCAGGAAGGGCATCCGGCGAGCATCTAGCTGTAAATCCTCTCCGATTCTCGACAGATTCTTAATCCGAGTTCTTTGACGTCAGGAAGGGCAACCGGTCGAAAACCATAGTGTATGAGGCTAGATACTGCCAGTTTTGCATCAGGAAGGGCGACTAGTCTTAAAACAAATTCTTGCGATTTAAAATCTTAGTCAGGAAGGGCATCCGGCCGTAAAACAATAGTTCGTGATTTAAAATCTAAGAAGTGCATCTAGCTGTAAATCCCCGATTCCCGTGTTAGACGTTGTAAAACAGATTCTTAATCCGAGTTGTCGGGAAGGGCAACCGGTTGAAAACTATAGTGTATGAGGTTAGATACTGCTAGTTATGCATCAGGAAGGACAACTCAACAAATTCATGTGATTTAAACACATTTTTATTCCCAAGAGAATCGAACCCGAGACTACCGGGTGAGAGGCATGCATACGGTAGGCTATAGACTTGTTCTACAGCGGGTTTTATAACTAGATATCCCGGTACCGACACATAGCCTACTCCTACCAAAGAAGCCTGCACAAGGCTTATTGCCTCCATCCGACAAATGAATCACCGTCAAGTCTTGTACTCAAAAAATCATTTTCGAGGGAGTCTGCACAAGGTTTAACGTCCTCACACCATAGTTTTATACGACCAGTTGCCCCTCCTGACTAGGATTTTAAATCGATATCCCGACATAGCCTACTCCTACTGAAGAAGCCAGCCTAACACCTCCATCCAACAAATGAATCACCCTCAAACACTCTTCAATCATTCTCGCTACTTCGGAAGATAGCGGGTTCGAACTGGAAGCCGTAAATGTTAGGCGAGGGACCTGTGCGATCGTCATAACATGATCTAGCTAGATGCCCTTCCCGACGGTATAAGTTGCCAGGATTTGAATCGCGTACCCCGACTAGAAGAAGCCTGCAGATAGCTTAACGCCTCCATCCGACGAATGAATCACCCTCAACACTCTTCAATCATTCTCGCTACTTCGGAAGATAGCGGGTTCGAACTGGAAGCCGTAAATGTTAGGCGAGGGACCTGCGCGATCGTCATTGCATGATATAGCCGGATGCCCTTCCCGACGGTATAAGTTGCCAGGATTTGAATCGCGTACCCCGACTAGAAGAAGCCTGCACATAGCTTAACGCCTCCATCCGACGAATGAATCACCCTCAACATTCTTCAATCATTCTCGCTACTTCGGTAGATAGCGGGTTCGAACTAGAAGCCGTAAATGCTAGGCGAGGGGCCTGCGCGATCGTCATTACATGATCTAGCTTTAGCTCAATACCTACAGGTAAGGAATACCGCGTATGTACCCTCGAGAAGTCGAGGATCACACGCTAACTTTCCAAGGCTCGAACTCTTAAATTCTGACACCTCGGCATCAACAGGAGGTTCGAATACGTCAGCCTGCAGGTGGGAGCTCTTGTTGCATTCGTTCCGACTGTACCCGCAGTTGCCAGCTCAGCGAGTTTTTCACATCCGGCTGGTAACAAGCAGAATATTTAGCCGCTGCAGTCTGCGCGAAGTGCTCACAGTTCTCTGTATGCGTTTATTACGTACACACACATCTCCCGTCTGCTGTGAATATTATTCTTCAGCCTTTATCTTAAGGTAAGGTAGAACTGTTAGTTACTTTTTTATTTGCAAAGCAACTTCTACGCTGGACATTTACATTCATATATGTTTATTCTTTTTTTAGGTACCGTTCGAAAGTACGCAATTTTATTCATCCCAGTAACAGCCTGCAGCACGTGCATTTTTTTAAAAAGTATGTTTTCGAACTTTGAGTTGTAAAGATAATTAGGTTAGATGATGCACCCTACACTACATTCATATATGTTTCTTCTTTTTTTTAGGTACGAGCAGAATATTATTATTCGAGTTTCAGGCTTGAACGCACGCATTTTATACATCCGAGTAACAGTTTGCAGCGCGAAGATTTTAAGGTATGTCTGACCTCTATTCGTTGAAACTTGGTTTCTTCTAAAACATCGTAACTTCAGTCTATTGATAAATAGTTGTTCTCTTTAATCCTCACGCGGGGTACGTACATAGCTATGTCTGCCCTCAACAGGTTGAAACTTGGTTTCTTCTAAAACATCATAACTTTAAGCAATTGAGTTGTTCTCTTCAACCCGCATACTATAGACGTGGTATAATTTCAAACACGTACACATAGCTATGTCTGACCTCAACGGGTTGAAACTTGGTTTCTTCTAAAACATCATAACTTTAGTCTATTGATAAATAGTTGTTCTCTTTAATCCTCGCGCTATAGACGTGGTATAATTTCAAACACATGCACATAGCTATGTCAGCCCTCAACGGGTTGATACTTGGTTTCTTCTAAAACATCATAACTTTAGTCTATTGATAAATAGTTGTTCTCTTTAATCCTCGTGCTATAGACGTGGTATAATTTCAAACACGCGCACACATAGCTATGTCTGCCCTCAACAAGCTGAAACTTGGTTTCTTCTGTAACTTTAGAGTATTGATAAATAGTTGTTCTCTTCAACCCGCATACTGTAGACGTGGTATAATTTCAAACACGCGCACATAGCTATGTCTGCCCTCAACAGGCTGAAAATTGGTTTCTTCTAAAACATTGTAACTTTAGTCTATTGATAAATATTTGTTCTTGCATACTATAGACGAGGTATAGCTATGTCTGACCTCAACGGGTTGAAAGCTAGTTTCTTCCGAACATCGTAACTTTAGTCTATTGATAAATAGTTGTTCTCTTCAATCATCATGCTATAGACGTGGTATAATTTCAAACACGTACACATAGCTATGTCTGACCTCAACGGGTTGATACTTGGTTTCTTCTAAAACATCATAACTTTAGTCTATTGATAAATAGTTGTTCTCTTTAATCCTCGTGCTATAGACGTGGTATAATTTCAAACACGCGCACACATAGCTATGTCTGCCCTCAACAGGCTGAAACTTGGTTTCTTCCGTAACTTTAGAGTATTGATAAATAGTTGTTCTCTTTAATCCTCACGCTATAGACGTGGTATAATTTCAAACACGTGTACATAGCTATGTCTACCCTCAACGGGCTGAAACTTGGTTTCTTCCGAACATCGTAACTTTAGTCTATTGATAAATAGTTGTTCTTGCATACTATAGACGAGGTATAGCTATGTCTGCCCTCAACGGGCTGAAACTTGGTTTCTTCCGTAACTTTAGAGTATTGATAAATAGTTGTTCTTTCATACTATAGACGAGGTATAGCTATGTCTGCCCTCAACGGGCTGAAACTTGGTTTCTTCCGTAACTTTAGAGTATTGATAAATAGTTGTTCTCCTCAATCCTCATACTATAGACGTGGTATAATTTCAAACACGTACACATATCTATGTCTACCCTCAACGGGCTGAAACTTGGTTTCTTCTGTAACTTTCACCTAATCTCTATCGGTCGTTCTCTTTTCAGATGTTCCCCTGCTGCGAGGAATGTAATGTAACGTTTGCAAGGCGTGATAACTTCATGCGCCATATGAAATCAAAACACCCTAGCATAACATCTGCTTTATGTAAAGTTTGTAGTGTGTATTTCGCTAACGTAGAGCGATATGAGGATCACTTAGCAGAGGTACATCAAATATCTACTCGCCCTCAGGTAGTAGTAGGGAAAAAGCGTGCAGCTACTGATGTAGCTGTAGAAAGTACTAGTAGTAAAAAACCTAGAAAAAATCATGAACAGATGCCCCCCTGCTGCGAGGAATGTAATGTAACGTTTGCAAGGCGTGATAACTTCATGCGCCATATGAAATCAAAACACCCTAGCATAACATCTGCTTTATGTAAATTTGTAGTGTGTATTTCGCTAACGTAGAGCGATATGAGGATCACTTAGCAGAGGTACATCAAATATCTACTTGCCCTCAGGTAGTAGTAGGGGAAAAGCGTGCAGCTACTGATGTAGCTGTAGAAAGTACTAGTAGTAAAAAACCTAGAAAAAATCATGAACTTCAAACTATTCACTGCGAGCACTGTAACACTGATGTACCATCTTCGCATTTTCAGGGGCACTTACGGAGTAATGCGCATAAAAATAATGCGTGTAGAAGTGGTAGTAACGCAAACATCGAGGAAATTAATACAGCATTTAAAAGTAGGATTGCTAGTTACCGAATTCGCACCAGTCAAAAGTTTCAGAGCACTTCAAACTTTTTAAATTGCGTTCAACCGGATGTACAACAGCTTCTTGCTAAATCTTTGTCCAATCATAGTTTATTTAAAGTTAATTTTGAACTTTTCGCCTTGTACATTAAAAGCACGGATGAATCCGAAATAACGGACATTAAATCATTTAATACGAAGAATGTTGTCATAAGTCAGTCGACTAATTTTGGTGATGTACTTAGGGATGTCTCTAACATTATTTCAACTAAGAGCGAGGAATTTCAGGAAAAGGAATCAGGGTGGGCTTTAGTTGAAATAATGTATCTAGAAGTTAACATCAATAAGTACAATCCCATGCGAGGTTCATCGTACATTGAGCTGCCGACATGGATTCAGCGAAGAAAAGCTGTTGTAAACATCCAAAACAATGACGAAGCATGTTTTGCATGGGCGGTGATGTCAGCTTTAAATCCTGTAAAACGGAATGTAGCGAATAGAACATCATCGTATCCACACTATTCAACGCAGCTAAATTTCGATAGTATAGAATTTCCTGTACAGATAAAGGATATTAAGCACTTTGAGGAACTAAATAACATTAGTATTAATGTATATGGTGTAGAGAAAAAGTCTGTAGTAGGTCCTCTGTATTATACACGTCATAAGAAGAGTACTCACGTTAATTTACTCTATATTGAAAACAGTGAGAATAGCCACTTTTGCTGGATAAAAAATCTGAGTAGACTTGTTGGCAGTCAGTTGTCAAAACGTAATGGTAAAAAGTGGCTTTGTGATGGATGCTTGCAGTATTTTAAAACTGAAGATCAGTTAACGAAGCACTCCAAGAATGACTGCAATCATGTACGTACAGAGATACCTACTACAGGCAATAATGTTTTAAAATTTACAAATTTTCACAAGCAGATGTGGGTACCGTTCGTGATTTATGCAGACTTTGAAGCCATCCTCACGCCATGCAACACATGCTCACCTAATCCTGACAACTCTTTCACTAATACTACGCACATGCATGTCCCGTATAGCTTCGCGTATTACATCAAGTGTAGTTACGATAGTACGCTTAACAAGTTAGAGCTGTATCGAGGACATGATGCTGCTAAAGTATTTTTAGAAAGACTTGAAAGTGATGCAGTTCGTCTCGGTCGTATTCTGAATAGTAATATTCCTATGAAGCCACTCACCGACATTCAGTTAAATGATCATGAACGTGCTACAAAGTGTAGCATTTGTGATGGGGAATTTTCCGAAAATGACCCTAAAGTTTTTGATCATGATCATTTAACTGGTTTCTACAGATGTGCCGCTCATTATAGCTGTAATCTTAAGTATAGAGTTCCTAAATTCATCCCTGTAATTTTTCATAACTTATCTGGTTACGACTCTCATTTCATCATTTCACAATTTGGAGCTTCAGATGAAAAAGTAGATATAATCCCTCAGAATAAAGAGCGGTACATTGCGTTTGCAAAGTCTGTAAAAGTAGATGCTGAGCATTCTATAAAACTGAGATTCCTTGACTCGTTTCGCTTTATGGCGAGTAGCCTCGATAAACTTTCTAGTCATTTACAGCCTGACCAATTTACGGAAATTCGACGCGTTTTCCCCGAAGAAGCGCAGTTTAATTTACTTCGGCGTAAGGGTGTTTTTCGTTACGAATATCTCGACTGCCTAGACCGCCTCGAAGAACGTGCCTTACCATCGAAACAATCCTTTTACAGCTCGCTGAATTCAGCAGATATTAGTGATGATGACTATTTACATGCACAACATATCTGGGAGCAGTTCCACATTCAAACGCTGGGTGAATACTCCGATTTATATTTAAAGACAGATGTACTTTTGTTAGCTGATGTTTTTGAAAATTTTCGCTGTGTTTGCATGAACACCTACAGCCTTGACCCATGTCAGTATTTTACTGCACCTGGGTTAAGTTGGGACGCGATGTTAAAATACACGCGTGTGAATTTGGAACTGCTAACCGATATCGATATGGTGCACTTTATAAAAGCATCCATTCGAGGCGGTCTGAGTCAGTGCAGCGGACGATATTCGAGGGCTAATAATAAGTACATGCCGAGTTTCGATTCTAGTCAGGAATCTCAGTATATCGTTTATCTGGATGCTAATAATCAGTATGGGTGGGCGATGAGTCAGCATCTACCGGTGAGTGGTTTCCGCTGGCTGACGCAGTGCGAAATTGATGCTTTACAGCTACACGCCCTAGGCGATGAAGCTGATAAAGGTTATTTCCTCGAAGTTGACTTACAGTATCCTAAAGAGTTACACACTTCTCATAATGACCTACCGTTCTGCCCTGAAAATATGAAGTCCCCGTACATTGCATCAACGACGAAAATGCTCATTGCTAATTTATGCGATAAATCTTTGTATATCATTCATTACTGAAATTTAAAACAGTGTTTGCAGCATGGTTTGAAGTTATCCAAAATTCATCGTGTACTAGAATTTAATCAGTCACCGTGGCTAAAGCCATATATCGATCTGAACAATAATTTAAGAACGAATGCGGTTAACGAGTTTGAAAAAGATTTCTACAAGCTCATGAATAACAGTGTGTTTGGTAAGACTATGGAGAATGTTGACAAACGCGTTGATGTAAAATTGATTACAAACTGGGATAATATTAAGAAAAGGTATGGTGCTAACTATTTAATAAGTAAACCAAATTTCCACAGCTGCACCATCATACATGAGAATTTAGTTATTATACAGATGAATCGTGTGAAGGTTAAGTACGACAAACCTACCTACGTCGGCTTTGCGGTACTTGAATTGGCTAAAACACTCATGTATGAATTCCATTACGATTATATGATGAAGAAGTACGCGCATAATGCGCAATTGCTCTACACAGATACCGATTCGTTTATTTATCAAATCAAAACTGCTGACTATTACAATGATATAAAGCCTGACTTGGGTAGGTTTGATACGAGTAACTATCCTGCAGATAATCAATATCATCTACCGCTAGTGAACAAAAAGGTTCTAGGTAAAATGAAAGATGAATGTGCTGGGAATATTATCGATTCATTTGTAGGTACTAAATCCAAGTCATATTGCATAAAACTCTGAAATGAATTACAAATAAAGAGATTGAAGGGGGTTAAAAAGAATGTAGTTCAGAATCAGCTAAGTTTTGAAAACTATAACAATTGCATTAAAAGTAATCCACCTGTTTTGCATAAGCAAATGTCTGTCATTAGAAGCAAGAAGCATCAGTTGTACACACATTTAATTAGTAAGGTAGCCCTTAATAGCGATGATTGTAAGCGGTTTGTCATTCCAAATTCTACCAACACGCTAGCCTGGGGGCATAGTAGTATTGATAAGTACTACTTTACATAAACATTATGCTAGAGGTGTGTGTGTACTTACGTTACGCTGTCTTACATCACAAAGAGGTACGCTGAGAGTGTAGTACGGCAAGTCTAAACTTGTACATTCAAGAATTGCATCGAGAAGTACGCAAAACATCACTAGGGTAAAATGATTCGAGATAAAAGATGTACATACAAGATGTAAATAAATAATGTAGAATTGGCATATTCTTTTATTTTAGGTTAGGTATTACCTTCCTCCCACTCCTTATTTGCAAGATAGAGTTTTTGTTTATTACTCATAGAAGAAGAAAGAAGGTGATGAGCAGTTTCGTAAGTATAGTATCGTCTTGTTCGGTAAGTATCTCGAGAGCAGAATTTTTCTTGTCAAAAAAGCACATAGCTTTGTAAAGCACGTGGAATTTGCCGCCACCGGGGCAGCACTGTTCTCTCTGGATTAAAAGCTTTGTTTCCAAACAAGAGCACGTGGAATTTGCCGTCACCCGGCAGCACGGTGATTAAAGATGGCGGATGACAGCTGTCAGAAAAGCACATAGGTTTGTAAATCACTTGGAATTTGCCACCGCCACATAGAGGGCAGCACTGTTCTCAAAGATGGCGGATGACAGCTGTCAGAAAAGCACATAGGTTTGTAAAGCACTTGGAATTTGCCACCGCTACATAGAGGGCAGCACTGTTCTCAAAGATGGCGGATGACAGCTGTCAGAAAAGCGCATAGGTTTGTAAAGCACGTGGAATTTACCACCACCACATAGAGGGCAGCACTGTTCTCAAAGATGGCGGATGACGGCTGTCAGAAAAGCGCATAGGTTTGTAAAGCACGTGGAATTTACCACCACCACATAGAGGGCAGCACTGTTCTCAAAGATGGCGGATGACGGCTGTCAGAAAAGCGCATAGGTTTGTAAAGCACTTGGAATTTGCCACCGCTACATAGAGGGCAGCACTGTTCTCAAAGATGGCGGATGACAGCTGTCAGAAAAGCGCATAGGTTTGTAAAGCACGTGGAATTTACCACCACCACATAGAGTGCAGCACTGTTCTCTCTGGATTAAAGATGGCGGATGACAGCTGACGAAATTGCCCGCAGCACAGTGCTCAAAGATGGCGAATGACAGCTGTCAAAAAAGCACGTGGCTTTGTTTCCCAACAAGAGCACATAGATTTTTTCAAATTGCCGCCACCACATAGAGTGCAGCACTGTGCTCTGTTGATTAAAGATGGTGGATGACGGCTGTCAAAAAGGCGGGTGATAGGTGATGAAATTGCCCAGAGCACGGTGCTCTGTTGATTAAAGATGGCGGATGACAGCTGTCAAAAAAGCACGTGGCTATGTTTACCAAACAAGAGCACGTGGAATTTACCGCCACCACATAGAGGGCAGCACTATACTCTGTTGATTAAAGATGGTGGGTAGTAGCTGTCAGAAAAGCACGTGAGTTTGTTTCCAAACAAGAGCACGTGGAATTTGCCGCCACCACATAGAGGGCAGCACGGTGCTCTCTTGATTAAAGATGGCTGCTGTCACGTGGAATTGTCTGCCACCACAGGTATCTAGCTAAAGAGGGCAGCACTGAGGTTTGTGATGCAAGATGGCTGCTGTCAAAAAAGCATTTTTCAAATTATCCGCCACCACAAAGAGGGCAGCACTGTGCTCTATAGATTAAAGATGGCGGATGACAGCTGTCAAAAAACACGTGGCTTTGTTTACCTCGCGCTAGTTAGGTTAAGTTGGTAGCACTAAGGTTTAGACCCGTCAAGATAGCAGCACTGCCGATGACAGGTGACGAATTTTACAGCTACTGCGATATAGAGGGCAGCACAGTGCTTTGTAGTTTAAAGATGGCGGATGACAGCTGTCAAAAAAGCACGTGGCTGTCAAAAAGCACGTGGCTTTGTTTACCTCGCGCTAGTTAGGTTAAGTTGGTACCACTAAGGTTTAGGTCCGTCAAGATGGCAGTACTGAGGTTAGCGATGCGTTGTTGTCTGTCAAAAAGCACGTGGCTTTGTTTACAAATCTGTCAAAAAGCATGTGGCTGTCAAAAAACACGTGGCTTTGTTTACCTCATGCTAGTTAGGTTAAGTTGGCACTACTGAGGTTTAGGCCCGTCAAGATGGTAGTACTGAGGTTTGCGATGCGTTGTTGTTGATGCGAGCTGTCAAAAAGCACGTGGCTTTGTTTACAAATCTGTCAAAAAGCACGTGGCTGTCAAAAAGCACGTGGCTTTGTTTACCTCGCGCTAGTGAGGTTAAGTTGGCACTACTGAGGTTTAGGCCCGTCAAGATGGCAGTACTGAGGTTAGCGATGCGTTGTTGTCTGTCAAAAAGCACGTGGCTGTCAAAAAACACGTGGGTTTGTTTACCTCATGCTAGTTAGGTTAAGTTGGCACTAGTGAGGTTTAGGCCCGTCAAGATGGCAGCAGTGAGGTTAGCGTTGCGTTGTTGTCGATGACAGCTGTCAAAAAGCACGTGGCTTTGTTTACAAATTCAAATCTCGCGCCAAAATTCAAATTTCCCGCCAAAATTCAAATTTCCCGCGGGCGGCGGCGGCGGCGGCGGAGGAGGAGGCGGGCGGAGGCGGGCGGAGGCGGGCGGAGGCGGGCGGAGGCGGGCGGAGGCGGGCGGAGGCGTGCGGCGGAGGAGGCGCCAGAACTCTCCCATTATACTACTTCTGTGCTTAGTTTCAAGAACATTCCAACCTACTGGCGAAAGGAGAACTGTTAAGCTACGAGAAAGTTTAGGATCTAGCTGTAAGGCTCATCTCTAAAGATAACAGGCAACTTGATGTTCTTGTGGTGCACAGATCTGTCAAGCCCGGTTATAATTCTGATGTAGAATTATTTTTATGGGTTAATTAGCTATGTAGTGACGACACTGTAAGGGACGACGTTGTAGCGTGTGATGTGAGCTTTACAAGTTAGAACTTCATTCTTGCTCTGTACTGTCTCCGATACTTAAATTGTAACGGTTGGGAAGATCCAGTAAATCATTGCAGCCGTACAATCACACTTAGTGGTCATTTATATTTACAAAATAATCATGTTTCGGCTTCTAGGAGCCATCTTCAACTATTCCAAATAGTCTAAATTGAAACAGCTATATATATAATACATTGTCTACACGATGGTGTGCACACATGTAATAGTAATTTAAAACATGTCCTAACACATTAAAAACACTGTATACACTGTATGTATCAATTACCTTCAACTTGAATTTTAAAATAAGTTCATAGGCCAAACCTGACCATATTTCTTAAAAAGGGAGTCAGCTCTAAAGGAACAAAATAAGGATACGTGTTTATTCTAGATTATTATAAGTGAAAAAGTTCACTATAATTGAATCCAGGCAGGGGATTCAAACTTGAAGAGTATTTCCCACTTCCATCAACGCGTGCTGACAACAGTAGTTTTTAACAACTTCTGCAGAAGAGCCATATGTTTTAATTTTAAGAAGGATTTTTAAAATAAGGTGGTTGTAATGTGAAGAAACGGCGTTCTATTTTCGATTTTAATTCAAACTACGCTCTAGATTAACGGAAATATCGCCGGCATACCTATTTCAGGGAAGTACGTTCTTAAATGATTGGTTATTCAAGTTTTGTCTATGGTCTACCCGTAGATTATCTAGGTACATCTCAGCCATAATACCTGAGGCTGGAGATCCCATGGCCGGTGCGAGCTCTTGGTAGATTTTATTTCTGAAATAGAGTAGTATTTTTTAAAGATCATTACGGAATAATTGGATCATATTTATTTACTATTCAAAAATTGTCTTCGTATCCTTGACCACATGCCTTTCATTGTCTTAATATGACCGTTTCTTCTTATTTCCTGTAATTGTCCCTAAAAATAACAAACATCAAAATCACAATAATCCAAGTATACGCACCCACAGAGGCAAGCACAAAAGAAGAGATCGAAAAACTCTACACGCTCCTAGAAGACACACTAAATGACTACAAAGCACACAGAACATTTGTAATTGGTGACTTCAACAGCAAAGTAGGGAAAAAGTAATACGAAGACAAGAACCCATAGGCCTATATGGATATGGAACAAGAAATGAAAAGGGGAGACAGACTCATACAGTTTGCACTAGGACAAAGATTAAAAATTGTAAACACCTTCTACAAGAAGCACCCAGAAACTAAATGGACGTGGATCGCTCCAAATGGGAAAACCAAAAACGAAATAGACGACATCCTAGCTGATAGCCTAGAAGTGGTAAAAGTCATCCAAGTAATCAATGGTCTAAAATTCGATACAGACCACAGAATGGTCCGACTGAAAATGAGAATAAAGAAGGAAAAGAGGCACTACTTCAACAAGACGACCCCGAACCCCGAAAGTACCTAACGAACAGAATACACAAAAGCACTACAACACAACCTCCAAGAGCTCAGTCAGCAAACAGACCTGAAGGCACAACAATATTATACAGAGCTCGTAAACTGCATATCCCTCTCAGTAAAGCAATCCTCGACAACGGGAATCAGAAGAAGAAATAGAATAAAACTAAAGGATAGTACTAAAAGACTGATCGAAGAAAGAGAACATCTGAAATCACGGAAAATACAAAATCAGTAAAGAAGATTCGGAAAGAATTAACTCCGGACAAACATTGGATACTGGGATTGAAAGACAGTAACGGTAAAAGTCAAGCCACGAGAGAACAGATAGTGACACAAGCGACAGAATTCTACAGGAAATTATATACAAGTAATTCCCAAAATGGCACACAGTGTCACAAGACGCCAAAAGAGGACATTGAGGAAGAAATACCACCCATTCTACCCAGTGAAGTAAAAGCAGCCATAAGGGAAGCAAAGAATGCAAAATCCCCAGGGGAAGATGGAATCTACAATGAATTCCTGAAATGGGGTGAAGAAGACATAACGCCATTCATTACTAGGCTATTTAACAAGATATTCGAATCAGAAGACATACTAAGGGAGTGGAAACAAGGCATCATCATACTTCTGCACAAAAAGGGGCCAAAGACGGTATAAATAACTACAGACCTATCAACCTAATTGTAAATCTTTACAAACTCTTCATGAATATCCTAACTAAGAGAATGGCGAAGACACTAGATGAACAACAACCAGTGACACAAGCAGGATTTAGAACAAATTAAAATACATCTGACCACCTGAAAGCAGTGAATCAACTGATCGAGAAAACACAAGAATTCAATCTGGATGTCTATGTAGCATTTGTGGACTACAATAAAGCATTCCAGGCCGTGGAATGGGAATACGTTTTAGAAGCACTGAGCAAACAAGGTATCCAGGACAAATACATCAGACTCCTGAACCAACAATACGAAGGCAGCAAGCCCAGTATAAAAACAGAAATATAGAAAGAGGGATTAAGCAAGGTGACCCTCTCTCACCAAAATTATTCATGTGCTTACTGGAGAATCAGTTCAGAAAACTTGATTGGGAAAACAAATATGGCATCAAAGTAGATGGAACAAGACTAACGCACTTACGGTTTGCAGCCGACATCGTATTGGTGGCAGAGTCAGCAAAGGAGCTACAACAAATGATAACAGAATTAGACAACACCAGCAAAGAAGCGGGTCTGACAATGAATCCAAGAAAAACAAAGTTGATGACTACTGCACTGGAAACTCCAGTTAGCGTACATGGAGAAATACGGGAATTTATAGAGGAATGTGTATACCTTGGCCAGAATATATCATTCTCCAACTGTTCAGAAAAAGAGGTCAAACAGCGAATAGGACAAGCATGGAAGAGGTTGTGGTCTCTAACGTTCATACTGACAGACAAGACTCAGACACTCACCCTTAAAACTGAAGTCCTAGAAAAATGTGTGATACTAGTCCTACTATATGGATGCCAAACCTGGTCACTAACACTAAAACAAAGGAAAATGATCCAGATATGCCGAAGCAAAATGGAAAGAAAAATATTCCAGGTCTCATTGAGAGACAGAATACGAGACGAAAAAATACGAAGGAGAACCGGCATAAAAACGCTCTGACGACAGCCTATCAGCTAAAGTGGAAATGGGGAGTACACGCAGCGAGACTGGAACAAAATGGATGGACTTATAAAATGACAATGTGGGATCCCAGAGAAGGAAGACGGAACGTGGGAAGACAAAGAAGTAGATGGGCAGACTGGTTCGCGAGATGGGGAGTAAAACAATGGACAAGAGCAGCAAAGATAAGGCAAGAGTGGAAAGAGGTGGGAAAAATTGTGTGCAGAGATCACAAACCTTACGGGATACACACTTGTTCAAGCCCTGTGATAACATAGGTCGATCAAGACACTGAGATATTGTACAGCAGTGAAGTATGCAACAGTACACTGCGGAAAGAAGCCGTGCATGTGGAAAGTATGTTGAAGTACGTTCTCAGGACAGGGGCGAAGTATACAACATTCAATTGTACGCTTCGATCAAGGGGATACTGCGATGGTCATCTTCTGAGCACTCGGTGGAATTGCAAAAGGATTGTCAAACAGACATTAGGACGTTTGCATGAAGCAGTGATATAACTCATCACTAAACACATAGTGGAGAGAGGAAGTACACTTGTAATGTATGTTAAGAGAATTTCAAGGGAGGATAAGCCCAAGAAATTACAAGAACGTCTACAACATTCGGAGAAGAAGCTATGGAAGAATGGAGAGTGCAAGTTACGCTCTCGACCAAGAAGGAACCTAAATCCTTCCTGGGAAAAAAGTGTACATGTGTCATTACTGTAACAGTGTGTTTTCGCGACCTGTTGATCCAGAAAAACACAATTGCATTCACTCGTGAGTGAGACAACACAAGTGTATAATATGCAGTAATACGTTATCATGAAACAAACTATTGATTAACGAACATAATAATGCTCTTCAGGACCTGCTCATCTGATGAGTTAAACTGAGCACTGTCCCTGCACTGCAGGAGGCCATAGCCCTTAGAGGATACACACGCCTAATTAATTAATTTATTTATTTATTTATTTATTTATTTATTTATTTATTTATTTATTTATTTATTTATTTATTTATTTATTTATTTATTCATTTATTTATTTGACCGTTTCTTCTATACTCTGACCAGGGTTTGACCTCAACTTCAGGTACCCTCCAATTCCGGATTTTGTGTTTAAAGATGCGTCTATCTGAGACATCCTGTAACGTTAGCCCGTTCAGCCTCAAATCTTCAGCCACTCCTTGGTACCATATTTATGATTTATGATTCCGAACTTGTGTTAGGATCTGCTGTCAGATACACGGAACACGTGATCTCCTTTTCCTGATGACGTCCGTTACTTTGCCCACCTTGATATGCACATCTTCAATTTTTTTTGAGCTGCCATGTTTATTCCTTTTTAATGCACCCTAATTTCTTTCCCCTTGTCCTTCGTCCTAGTTTCTCTAGTTCTCGAATTGAGATTTAATTTCTCAAGCTCAGTGTTTCACAACTTCTGATCTGGTATTGCTCTCCTAGTCTGCTGCCTTCATTTCCTCCACACCCTGTGTTTCATTATTCTTCATATCGCTTAAAACTGAGTCCACCTTCAACTTCCTTTCCTTCGGGGACTTCTCTCAATTCCTCGATGACCTTTCCTATGGCTCAATTAAAAATAATATATGATAAACCATCCCCTTGTCGGACTCCAGTTTTGATGTCAAAGGGTTCTGAAATTTCACCTAGAAACTTAACCCTTGATTTGGTCTTAGTCAGAGTTTCTTAGACGATGCCTGTAGTCTTATTGTCTAGCCCAAACCCTTACAGAACGTTTATCAATGCCTTCCTCTTGATCGAATCAAAGGCCTTCTGGAAGTCTATGAAAATTCCTTAGGTTCGCAAGTTCAATTACAGTTTTTGAGTTAATGATCTGTTTAGTGCATTATCGTCCCTTCCTGAATCCTCCCTGATATTCACCGAGCTGTGGATCAAGTTGTGTTTCAGCTCGCAAAACAAGAGATTTAGATAGAATCTTGTAGGTTATAGATAAAAAGCGGAGATGTCTCTGTAGTTGTTAATATTCGCTTTAGATCCTTTCTTTTGTAGAGGGTGGATGAGGGCTGATTTCCAGTCATCGGGCACCTTATTGGTTGACAGATCTCTTCATAATCTGCGTTAACGTCTCAATCGAAGCCTCATCAGCCGTCTTCCATATCTCTGACACAATTGTGTCCTCACCAGGCTTTATTATTCTTTTAAAGGCAAAGATTCGGCGCACTTCGTCTTTGCATGGTGGTTTAGAGTCTGGGTTGACTGTTATATTTTCGAAGGTCACAGATCAGATGTTTCCCAAAGTATTTGGTAAGCAAGTGGCAATTCTCAGGGTTATTATAAACAATGTCTGCTTTATCATTCTGAAAGTGTAAGCTTGGGGCATCGTGTTTCTCTGTGTAGTGTTTGAATATCTTGTAACAGTCACTTGTGAAGTGCTATTTAGAGCCTTCATAGATGTCCTGAAAATTTGTTTCGACATGTTGTCGTTTAACCTGACGTAGTATGTTGCTTGTCAGCTGGGTCAAATACATCTCTCAGTTCTGTGCTGTATTCTGTGAGCACCGCAGATTATGTCCACCATACTCTTGTTTCGTGGAGCTATGGAATTTGCCGTTTCAATTCTGTTCCCATGTCTGAGGTACTGAGGTGTTGAGTGAAGCTCATTAATTTCCTGTAAGTCGAATCGTTGTACTCTACACTTATTAGTTCGCCTGGTTTTTCGTAGCAGAAATATTACCTCAATTCTAGGTCAAAACAAATTTGAGTAAATGCTACCCCAAAACAAAACAATATAATTCAAAAAGAATATTGTAATACTGTTATCATATGTTTCACTTTCACCCACGATGCGAAATCAGAAATAAATGGCGGGGAGGCGGATCATACGGTTTAACAACTGTACTGCCGTGAGCGAGGAAGCCAGCCATGCTGTAATCTTAAGCAGGTGGTCATGCTAACGTTTAGTGGTTGATGCTACCGGAACACGCCTGCCCTCACACACCCAAATACTTCGTTGGTCAGATCATAGCAAAATACGATCCTCATACACAATACCCAAATTATAATTTATCAAATAATTTCAGTCAGAATAACATTCAAGAACTGATTAATTCAAATTAATATAAGCAAGCCATTCAATCAAAAGAATGCCAGGCACCCATGCCCTCATGCTTGTCACTCCATGTTGAATCTCTAGCTTCTATGACATCATCCGGTCGTGCCTTATTCCACAATGACATCGTCCGTTTGGGAAGGCTCGACGGAAGGTTTACTGCTGCTCACTTCCACTTCCACTAAAGTGTGGTAAACAGATATTTTGCGCATAACAGTAAAACTCGTAGAAGTCAGGACATTAACGATGCTCTGGTGAGTATGACAGCTGAAATGTGGCGTGCCCTGTTTCGCGTGGTGACGGAAGAGCTAAGATTCTGTCTATCGGACGGTCAGTGCGATGTGACTGTCGACCGTCTTGTCATTAATCCGAACTAAAGGCGTGAGTGAGGAAGATGAATTCGACTTGGAAAGAGTTCGTTCTTTATCAGTTTCTAATTAGGTAAAGTACTTTATTTCAACTTTTTAATATTACCTTTACAAAACTATATTTCCCTTCCAGAACTAAATTTTATTGAAGTATTACGTATTAAAAGTGTGTTTTTGTCTTATATCAGCTGTTGTGAATGATTTGTTACGTATTTACATTTTGGGCATAACTTCGAATCTATCACCCTCCCGTAAGTTATTTCTTTTCTGAGATGTTAAATATCCAGGTGTGATTTGTCATTCGCTTGTTGTTTATTCCTCGCGGGCAGTGAATATAATTTGCTTCGTAATCAATCAATGCATTTCATCTACATGTTGACATCGATAGTATACGGCATCAGTCTGACAATGAGGTAAAATAATAATAATAATAATCGTATGGCCTCAGCTACCGTTTGCAGACATTTCGATTTGACGCCATCTGGCTGTCTGCTCGTCAATTTCGACGTTCCGGTTTACTCTGTCTGCCATCTAGCGGACCTAGAGTAAACCGGATCTCTCTTGGGCGTCTATGGCTGAGATTTAATTAATTTTGTCGGGTAAATACCAAATGTATCACCAGAGATCTTTTACATGCCGACATCGTACGACATGGAGTGTCGAATGGACTTTTTTCCGCCCTTCAAAAATCCGACTACCTCTGCCGGGTTTGAACCCGCTATCTTGGGATCCGGAGGCCGACACTCTACCACGGACACACAGAGGCAGCTGACAATGAGGTAATCGCGGTAATCACACGTGGCTCTTGTCATGTGCTCGGAAGTAGCCCGTCATTCTCCAATCAACGTGAAGACCGCGGATGGATACATGATGTTCTTTGTTTACATCAGTTCCGGTTCTGTCGATGGCGGCAGAATACGGTTTACTTCAGGCTGTAACCGGTGGGGGAGGGTTATATGGTTCCCCTGTTAGTAAATTACTCCCTCTCCCAGAAAAATGTACATTTTAAATCTCTTTGTTTCAATTCTGTTGTCGTAACAGGAATGGTAAACATTAGAACGTTATTCCATTCGGCTGAGAAGTTTATGAGAGATTAAGAAGGGTCAGACGAGGTGCGATTTGTCATGAACCTTCCTCTACCAAGGCTAAGTGCTGTACACACCCTCCTAGCTCGAGCTACTTAGAGCGATCACAAGAGAGGAGGTCTTCAAGTAAGTTATTTTCTTGCCCGGGTTTCTGATGGACTTGCCAGAGTGGAACATTAACAGTACGTGCCGTGTTTTCACTGCTACGTTGTTTTATTGATCAAGGTCATTCTCTTAATTCTATATGATGTGCATTAGTTAAAATAAATGTGATAGAAAGGAAGGTCTTGAAAGTAGGACTATTAGGCAGTTCCATACAATATGGCTGATAAAGCAGGCATAATGGAGTTTTAAAAAAGTAAATATGATTGGTGGAAAACGGAAAATAAAAATGTAAACGGACTCTGGGGTGTTTTTACAGCAATTGTTTAGGAACGTGAAAAGAGGTTTTTACCTTTAAAAGTGGTAAAGAATGGCAAAGATCCACTTTCTTCTTCTTCTTTCGAATGGGCCACCAGAGGACCACGTGCCAATTTCAATTCCTTCTTCTTTGTTATAAGAGAAATAAAGAGACTGAGAAGGAGCTGCAGATTTTAAAGAAATCGAGTTAGAAATGGCTATGGAAGTAAGGAGAAATTGAATCTAGCAAAGAATTCAGTTAAGGATAACATGATGGCAAGCATAATTGGCACTCATACAAATTTCAGGGAAAAATGGAAGGGTATGTGTATGTGGGGATCTACAAAAGGCAGAATTATTCAGTCAGCAGTTTGTAAACCTTTTTGTTTACAAGGATAGTATCCAAATAGAGGAGGCGACTAATACTGAAGAAGTATTAAAATTTCCATATGATAACAATGCCATTAGAATTAGGTACAAAATTTGAAAACTGGAAAAGCGGCGGGAATTGATAAGATATCTGGGGATTTACTAAAGACAATGGGGTGGGATATATTACCGTATCTGAAGTACTTACTTGATTATTTGTTTCATGAGGGAGCTGTACAAAATGAATGGAGATTTGCTATAGTAGCCCCTGTGTATAAAGTATGTATACCTAAAGCTGAAAATCAGAGGCCAGGAAGTTAGATATATATTGCGATTAAGCTTTCGGGAAAGCATTCTCCTGATTAAGTACTTCAGATACGGTAATATATCCCAGCCCATTGTTTTTAGTAAATCCCCAAATATCTTATCAATTCCCGCCGCTTTTCCAGTTTTCAAATTTTGTAGCTTATTCTAATGGCATTGTTATCATATGTAAATTTTAATACTTCTTCAGTATTAGTCGCCTCCTCTATTTGGATACTATCCTTGTAAACAAACTGCTTCGATAGAAGGCAGTTCGGGTTTAGGAAAGGTTATTCCACTGAAGCTCAAGTTGTAGGGTTCCAGCAAGATATAGCAGATACCTTGGATTCGGGAGATCAAATGGACTGTATCGCGATTGACCTCTCTAAGGCATTTGATCATAGGAGAGTACTCGCAAAAGCGAGTGCAACTGGATTGGACAAAAAAGTGACTGAATATATTTCTAGAAAATAGATCTCAGAGAATTAGAGTAGCCGAAGCTTTATCTGACACTGTAATAATTAAGAGGGAAATTCCTGAAGGAAGTATTATTGGACCTTTCCGTTTTCTTATATATATAAATGGTATGAGTAAAAAGATGGTATCAGAGATAAGGCTTTTTTGCAGATGATGTTATTCTGTATAGAGTAATAAATACTAGAATGTGAGCAACTGCAACATGACAACGATAATGTTGTGAGTTGGACAGCAGACAAAAGGAAATGTCTTCATTGGGGCAATCACATAAATATGATTGTAAATAAATGGTGCAGATCTCTGCACATGGTTATGAGGGTATTTAGGAGTTGTAGTGAGGATGTAAAGGAGAAGACCCCAAATAGAACATGGTTCCAGTGTATAGGACCCTCGCGTTGATTATTTCATTCAAGAACTGGAAAAAATCCATACAAAAGCAGATGGATTTGTTCTGGGTGATTTCCGACAAGTGTCGCGTTACAAAAATGTTGCTAAGTTTGGGCTGGGAAGACTTAGGAGAAAGGAGACGAGCTGCTTGACTAAGTGGTATGTTCCGAGCTTTCAGTGGAGAGATGGCGCAGAATGACAATAGTAGACCTATAAGTTTGAGTGGTATTCTTTAAATGTAGGAATGATCTCAATATGGAGATAAAGTTGGAATTCAAGAAGACAATTTGGGGCAAATATTCGTACCGTGGGGAGCTTTCGCTTATGAATTCTACGAAGTGCGCGCACTCCAGAAACTCGTTTTCCAACTATTAGGCCTTTTCATGTTTGCGGTCCAGTCCCTCACCGTACCGTATAGGCCGCAACACAATGATCTAAAACTATGAATTAAACACACACTATTAACCCCAGAAGTACATTTACTTTTATAACCTAGTATAATATATCACGCGCCATTACTCATTGCTCAAGCGCGCTGTAGCATTTCCATTGGCTGAGATACAATCGGATATGACGTCATTCCCAGCAATGAAATGAACCAACCCGCTCGCAATACAAACACAACTAAATGCCATGTGTACAGGCAGATGAATAGCTTTGTCACTAGCAGGCTGTCAGCTGTTCTCACCGTAAGGAATGCTAAAGGCCTAAAGCCGCTTCTGTCCTTCGATGCAATTTCCCATTCGCTTTTACCATTTACAACTTAAAATCTCAAAGCAGATACAATATTTCAAGAAAACTAAATAAAAATCTCCATGACAGACGGAAACTAAAACCGAGTGACCTATTTAAATTGTTGGGCAGAATTTTGCCGGAATTTCTGGCCATTTACACGAAATGTAGCGAAATATACGTACCACCAATCTAAAGGTATGTTTTCGAAGACAACATGAACCGCAAAACGATTTTGTGTTACTTAAATGCATCTGAACACCGTCCGCTTTCTTCACGCATTTCTCCTGTAATAACGGTTTTCTTTCTACTGGAAGAGCATACTGTAGGCTCTAAGAAAATCCACACGCAGGGCCATGAGGTCGCTTCCAAAAATAGAAACTATAGTAACAAATATTTCTACTTCCTAATATATTGCACGGAAGGAAACGTTTGAAATAGTTTTAGAGCAGTAAATTTTACAAGTGGAAAGGTCGCTTTTACACGTGCGTCCAGCACGAGACGAAGATTTCTATCATTCGCATAATAATGGAGGTAACACAATGTTTCACTCTAGGCATTAAAACTATTTAGAGAATTAATTCAGTTTTTGAAAAAAATTTAACGGCTCGATAACACGAAATTATTTCTGTATGTTGGACTTAGCGAGGGGTAAAATCTCTAGCGGCTCAAGGGAAATGCCCTGGAGCATCAGACTTAAGGTCAGGGGATACAACTGTGGAGGAGGACCAGCAAATATTCGTTTATAATGAGGGGAGTTAGAGATTGCATTGATTGATAGGTCTTACGGCGAAGATGGGGCAAGAAAGGGCTAGGAGTGGCAAGGAAACTTCTGTGCCCTTAGTTAAGGTACAGCCAAAGCATTTACCTGCTGTAAAAGTTGGAAACCTTCTTCAGGGCTGCCGACAGTGGGGTTCAAACCTGAATGCAGCTGATAGCTAAGTGACCTAAAGCCTGTAGCACGGTATCATGCACATGATTTTTCTGGATATTCGTTTTCAAAGACACGGCCATTCAGTGAAAGGAAAATGTCTTCCATTGTAAGTTATTTCCTAAACATGAATTTCGGTTTTGAAGGTATAATCCAAAGAATCTCATCCACACCGACAGGGGAATCAGTTGGGAAATCAGCCCAAGTAGGCCAATTGACAGGGCAATAAGTGTCGCGCAAAATATTATTTTATACGCAAGGAAATGAATTTCGCCGAAACATATCTGTGAAATATGTTCTCAAAGCAAATACAATATTTCAAGAAAATAGCCATAGCCCTTTACGAACCTCTCTATGCAGATAGGATCAAACAAGTCAATGGACTGATTACTCCATTAAAACAACTTGCTTTTAACAATTTCCAAGTTCATTTTTATTTCTCGGGGCGGGGTAGTGTTTGACATTGTCTAGTGGCTCCCCCCACCAACACTAGCTATATTGGTAGCGACGTGAGGCAGCTCGCTGTAGTTGTTTGTGGTGTGTCACGGCGCGCTGCAGGAGTACAGGTGAGTGTGCAACATATTATTGTGCATGCCTGACGGGCTGGCAGGTTTGACCCTGGCTCAGTCCGGTGGTATACGTCTTCCTCGTGTTGATAGATTTACTAGCACGTAAGAGAACCCTGCGGGACAAAATTTCTGTACCTCCACATCTCTGAAGACGTTAAAAGTAGTTAGTGGGCGTAAAATACAACGTCTGTGTTGTCCACCTTCAGGAAGAGTGTTGTTCCTCCTCTTGATAACACAGAGACGGACAGTTGAACAGTTTTACAAGAGGTAGATACCTTTGCAACTTCTAGTGCTGATTTCAAATCTGAAAACTGTTTGCTCTATCACGTCCGGTTTTGAATTTCTGGACGTAGCTATATTTTGCATGGAACAGCGTTCATCGAGAATTGTTTTCATTGTTTTCCGTTCTTTTTCATGCAAATCCAAATACTTCTTTTTTATTGTCAATGACGGTCAATGACGGTCCAGAAGTTGCATAGTTCACCAAATTTGTTTTGATAAGTGTGAGGCAGTAATGTCAGCAAATCCCATGTGGCAATCACTTTTGTCAGTGCAGTCAGGGGGTGCCACTAGTGTTAGAATCCGCGGCCAATTGAACTTTCATAAAAAGGAAACTGGCAATAAAGTAAACAAACATTCAGAGACAAACTTTTAAAGCCAAGAGATCTGTTGAATTCAAAGCCTCGGAAGTTGGATTTGATTGTAAACTGAACATAACATTGACCTAGATCCAGTTGTGCTTGTTCTGTATTTTAATGCTAGATTTTGTCCTGCACTGCAATCTGAATATGAACATAGTTGGCTTGTACCAGAATCATTAAAATGCGCGCATTTTCATCATGTTCTATCAAGTATCGGCTAATCCTGGCCGCGCTACTGGTCTCAGTTTCTTCTCGTGTCTAAATGGCTGATATCTCAAGAACAGTGGGTGATGAAGGCAAATGGTTTGCACATTTTGAATCAACATGGTCCATGTTGTTCCTGGTGTTCGTATGGTTGAATTTTCAGGTGAAAATCCCGTGGTGTCATGCAGGGCAGGACAATTCCTCATTGCGTGCACGGACCCAGAGGAAGCGAAATACGTTGCGGAAGATGATGACTGTAGTTCATATTATTTAGCAACACCAACAATCACCTGTTATTTCTGGTTTAATCGCTATATAGGCTACTCGTATTGTCGGATGAGACATAAAGCTTTGAGCATAATATCACGTCGTCATGGTAATGGATGTTTAGATTTGTTCGTCACTGTCGGATGAAGACGTAAAGCCTTGAGCTGAGTATATCTGGGCCAGACCCTAGCGTTCAAAGCCCCGTCCTGGGGGCCATCTGTTGGCAAATGAATGTACCATTTTCACTTCTATTATTACGTCCAAATTCAAAGTGTCATTGTTTAAGAAACCTTTCTCGTGATCAGTCGAGATTTCTTCTGACGACGCAGAGCACAGTTTTCTTTGAAACGTTAAGAATTTCGCCTTATTTTCTTGACACAGCATAACCCCAAAAGGCTATTAAGTATCATGTCTGTAAGTACGGGCCGTGAAAGCATTAATGGCAACATATATTTAGTTAAGCTTACTAAATATTTTTTGAAAATAATTATCATAAAATTCTATACTATAATGGAATTTGTAACAGCAAAATAATTTGTGTTTGAATTATGCTATCAATATAATAAATTATACTTTTCAAGTTGAGTTCTCAGTATTGAGAAATACAATACGTACATCAGTCATTATTCGATAAGTGATACTTTACACTTGAATATAGTTACAATTCTGCCGCCTTACCGACTATCAGCAGCAGAAGTTAAACATAGGCAAGAAAATTAAAGACAACACCAAAAATAACACATTAAAATCAAACACTTACCGTTACTTTAGTTAAGACGAACAGTTACCCTGAAACCATGAACCAAATAACCCCTGGTATGGCAATACGTTTTTTTAACACTACCAAAGAAAACAAGAGGTTCATTGAGAACAAGGGACATATTACTTTATTCAATAAATAAAGGTTAAAGGGGAGACTTAATTAGTATAAAATTAAAAAAATGAACGTCCTCGAGGAAAATCAACAACAATAGTTAATATCTTCATTCTCTTATCGTAAGTTTCTTGTCGACATGCGTCCATTTTAAGGCTTCAAGATTACCATCATAGTATTAATCATTTGAACCTTTCACACACCAATATCTTTTTTCCTTTTGAACACACAGTTCCATTAAGAAAGTTCTATAATACACATCCTTGTAGTTCGAGATATTTTGTTGTGCCCAATGAATGTTAAAGTACATGTTAAAGTTCAGAAGATTTCAATTACTTAGTTGCACCAAATTGTTAACCATGGGCAACAACAGAGTAATCACCCGCTAGGCTTTCAGAAGTTCACACATATTGCTAGAAGGATCACGCCTTTTTAATTTATCATCACACGGGTCCTACACATACCTTGAAAATCAGCAACAATAGTTTATATCTTCATTCTCTTATCATAAGGTTCTTGTCGACATGCGTCCATTATAGTATTAATCTTATCTATCGGGTTTCCATGATAAAAGAGCGCAACATCTTGTTTCATGGCAGATCAATTAGCATCAATCAAAGATTTTAAAAAAACGCAAACACGCAAGGAAGGGCAAAAGAGACGCAACTGGTGAATGAAATAGATGCAATAACCAAATTCACAATTTAGATGAATTTGTTACACTTGATTGAGTCAGGGCCAAAGTATACTACTGAAGAACACAGAGAGCGCCGAAGGCGCACATACAAGGGTTTATGAACAGAGGAAGCACAAGTAGCACTCAGGGTACCTACGATACAGGAAAGGGAACTACAAAGGTACATATCTCCATAGTTAAACGGTAATGTAAAGTCAACACTCGGTTTAGTTACCAACCCAATACTCAGGTTCAAAATTACCATTAAACCATAACCCATTATTTTTTTATTTTTTTTGCTAGGGGCTTTACGTCGCTCCGACACAGATAGGTCTTATGGCGACGATGGGATAGGAAAGGCCTAGGAGTTGGAAGGAAGCGGCCGTGGCCTTAATTAAGGTACAGCCCCAGCATTTGCCTGGTGTTAAAATGGGAAACCACGGAAAACCATCTTCAGGGCTGCCGATAGTGGGATTCGAACCTACTATCTCCCGGATGCAAGCTCACAGCCGCGCGCCTCAACGTGCAAGGCCAACTCGCCCGGTAACCCATTATCGAGAACATCAAACACTACTCAAGGTACCATGAACACCGTACCAGATGACAACACGCCACAGAAGTCCTAATCTGATACTCACAGAAATACCAAGCGAGGTAGTTCAACGTCTGACCCGAACCAGGTAAACGTAAGTCACTTGGACGTAGATCAGGAGAATTTTTTCCCAGAGAAGACGTCATTACACAGGTATAACCCAAGAAAGTAGGAACAAATTCAAAGTTTAGAACTTAGCAGATACAGGACTACGACACGGAGGAGAATTTATCATTTTCAAATTCCAACCTACACTTAAATAAATTTTCAACTAACACCGGTTCACTTTCCATATCACAATAATTGAATAAGAATAAGGACAAGCAACCAATACGCAATTAATAAGTCATGCTTCAAGTAACCAGGGATATGGGATTAAACATGAAAAATCCAAGACTTAAAAGGTAAAGAAATTCATAGCAAGGGAAGAGTAGGCACGATCTGTTGGAGACCTCTACAATTTCAAGATGGAGGGTGCGCAATAAGGTTTGTCATCAACAACAGATCAACCAACTAACACCAAGCTACTAAAACTTCCATATCAAAAGTTAATACAATATTGGACCATAATAAGCTCCATGGAACAAACAGGACAGAAATAGGGTAGGAGAAACTCAGGAGGAAACACAATCTGGAATCAGGTAACCAACCCACAACACGATATGATAAAAAATCTTCGTTCCACAACGGCATATCTAATCAATATTAAAGGCAATGAAAAACCTCAGACCAGAAGACCGAAAAGGAAAGTAACAAGCAATGCCCCACACTACGTATACCACCAGTTATCCCTTAGGATCTCAGCATTACCTGGTCTATAAATATGTGATATCCACATCACACTGTCCATTTACGGCAACAGGTACCTTCTTCTATCCACCAGGAGAGCAGGCAAAAAATATAAATGGTGGAATATAAGGCAAGTCCATGGAAAATGCTCAAAGCAACATGAAAAAGGCAGTACACTACTAATAGACCCCATAACCTAACAGCAGTGAGATTCCAGTACTAGGGGAGCACGAGCTACTCCCATACCCAACAAGCAAACCCGCAGAAAGGTAGGATGACCAACGAACTATGTCAACAGACACTAGAAGACCCACTGAGAGAAAAACACCATAGAGTGGCAGATAAAATTAAAATGAGCATTACAGGAGCAAATATTAAACAATAGACGACGTCAGATCAATAGGAAATGCATGGAGACAGGTAAAGAAGAAACCAGAACATAACAAACCAACACATTACTCATAACAAGACAAGCTAATTCTAAGAGTAGCGGTTTGATGTAAGAATAAATGGCCATATCCACAGAACACGGAGGTAAGTTAAAGACAAGACACTTGGCCTTACCAAGGTGCCATCACCACCCAACTACAGAACACAATAAGAATAACACAACCGTGATAAGCTACAACGGACATACAACAGCCCCAAACAAGGGATATAAGGAACACAGACCATCCTCAACAACATGCCGTGAAGTCACCATGCCACCCCAAAATATATCCCCAAAAACAAACCGTGGTACCGTCACAACATAATCACCTAACACAGAACCAGAGCCATACCGTTTAGGTTCAAAGAGGCATTCCGCCCCTCAGGCAAAGGATCCTCACTTGCGTAACGCAGGACCACATAAGCAGATATGGTAGGGAATACATGGAACCCACAACCCAAAGGAATCAGATAAATAACAATAGGTTGGCAGAACATACTCCAGGTACATTATAACCATGGCAGCGCACAATACCAAAAATTTAGAGAACAATCAGGAACAAGAAACATCAATGCACCAAGTAACGTTTACACCAGGATGAAAACAAAACCAGTAGTTCAGGAAAGGCAATTTAGATTAATTAATACACAACAGGAAAAATCACGAGTGGGAAAACTTGAGGGAGCCTAGACATCAGATGAATACTTTACAACTAGTTGATAGATTACACTAAGTAAGTGGCCCACGACATATCAGAAATAGTCAAACACATGCAACCAATAATTAGGAAAGGGAAAACCAGTAAGAACTCTAAAAGTTCAGGCACGAGGCCAACAAGTCACACATACTAACACTGATTAACAGAGCTCCACCCTAAAACGAGAACCACTCAATACCAGATAACATAGATGAAATGCCTCCAACCACCCAGCAACACACCAACAGACACTAACCGTAAAAACAGGATAAAAATGGGAATACAATTCATGCAATAAGCAACAGCCAGCCTCACGATAAACATCGATCAGCAAACCGCTGAGCAGAAATGGGAACTTATCACCAGCGGTAGGTCACATAACTCCGGGATTAGTCACCAACAGGTTGATAAAATTTCAACATCTTGTCAAGATATTACACAAGTGAATAAATAATGATGTGAGTGAACCACAAGTAACCACAGTAGTATAAATAAACGTTAATAATACAGGTACAGTTACAAGCCAAAGATCACTAAAACGTCATGTACCACATTTAATTCATAAGCTGCATAAATAATTCACGAGAGTTGGGATATAATAATTTCAGAAAAACCAGTACTGGCAAGACAACAAAAAGGGTTAGGGCATAAATTAGTAGTACCAGGTAAAATTAACACCCATTAACTACATAAATTCATTATGGTTTACAGGACAAGGTCACAGATAGTAACTATGGGAGGGTACCATGAACCACCATATACTTCAGTACATAACAGTTTACACATAGAAATAGACATAGATGGCTACGCCAAGAATAAGGAAGAAAATATTACAGGTCACCTCAAAACATCCAAGCAGAGAGGTTACATACACCGCACAGTTACCAGAAGGTTTTCAAAATCATAATAAGCGAATCAGGAAATCATACATCTCAGCATAAATACAGGCGACTCGATATCGCAGATACATGAAACAAACAAATAAGATATTAGACAAGATCACTGCACTCTTTTTTACAATTTTATATCACCATATTTGTTTTTTTCCTGTTAGTCCATCAACAACTTAATCCCGTACCATTAATAAAGAACCTGGGAAGGGTGCAATCAACATACAGTAGTTATGAGCAGTTGGCACTCAAAATAATCAACTATCAGCACAGACACCTCCAACAGACAAGATTACCAAAGTGAGGATGCAACAAACCTACATGAATCCCACAACACCCGAACAAAATAACCACGCTCTACTACCACTTAACTCTGCCGCCTCACCGACTATCAACAGCAGAAGTTAAACATAGGTAAGAAAATTAAAGGCAACACCAAAAATAACTTACCGTTACTTTAGTTAAGACCAACAGTTACCCAGTGACCATGAACCAAATAACCCCTGGTATGGCAATAAGTTATTTTAACACTGTCAAAGAAAACAAGAGGTTCATTGAGAACAGGGTACATATTACTTTATTCAATAAATAAAGGTTAAAAGGAGACTTAATTAGTATAAAATTTAAAAAATAAACGTCCTCGAGACGAAACCAAGAACCAACTAAAACAAATAAAGCAGTGATGTATTAATTTAAAGTGTTCAGCCGGACGAAAAGAAAAAAGAAATAATAGATTTTCTATTTGCTAAACACCTCCAAAAGACTTGAGCACCTAGTAACCTGTTTTACAATAAACTTGAAACCATCCTGTTGCTCAAGTTATTCTCTTCCATAGTTTCAAGCAATTTAATTTTCTTTCATTATTATTATTATTGTTGTTATACTTGAACCGCACCAACAACCATCACAGAGATTCCACCAGAATTCAGTTCGTATTTTACTGCCGGAAAATGTAGTTAAACGTACAACCAGACAGGAGGGCAGAGAAACCAACCCCAGCAAAATAATGAAGGGAAATTCAGAAGGAAAAGGCAGCGAAAACAAGTTAATACACCACTGAGATGTAGGGACACAAAACCCACATAATTAAAATCCCACGCAAAGACCGCGAGCCACCCCATAATAACAACAACAACAACAATAATAATATTATATTATATTATATTATATTATATTATATTATATTATATTATATTATATTATATTATCTTATATTATATTATATTATATTATATTATATTATATTATATTATATTATTATTATTATTATTATTATTATTATTATTATTAACCCAGCCGGTTGCTATGGTAAAGACAGCACATCGAGCGTCCATAGCAACCACCAATATAAAAACAAGTACAACAATGGTACATACACGGGGGAAAGAAACCCCAAAACATAATGAAAATTGAACACTACAAGATATAATTAATTAACCGGAATTAGAAAGTGGCAGAAAAACATTTCACTGAAATTCATGCGAAACCTCTTGTGCTCTATAATTTATAAACAGAGTACTCGCCTTTCCAATTACGCATACCGAAAACGTTTGATAAGTTTAAACCAATTTCCTTTTTCAAGACAAGAAGAAATGCGAAATCGTAACACTTATTTTGAAGTAACCTTCTTAAATTTCACAACCCACACTTTTCAGAAACAGTTAGGAGATATTATTAAGATACAATAAAGGAACCCGATTTAATAAATACCCTGAATAAAACCAAAGGAATGCGAAGATGGACGCTCTAAGAAGTTCACGCACCCGAAATCTTCAGACACGAAGTTGTGTACGTCGTCTTCCATAGAATCCAGAGGCCAAAAGGAATAGAATTGTGAAGAGACTTACATGTTGGTTCAAGCTGCAGAAAAACGTTACCATAGTCTACTCACGTAGAGGCACTAGTAGTTTACCATATCCAAAAGAAAAATAAATTAATAAGAGGACGTTCGGTTTCAAAAGATTCAGAAGATTTCTGAGGGCAAGCCCTCACACAAATTCCAACAACCCAGGCTCCATATCGAATATGGGAACCAAATCCCGGAGCGGAGCAAACACACGTCCTTCCTTCATCTTACACAAGGCACAACTCGTGGCGGCGCACACCAATAATCAGCATGGCCCCACCGAGCGGAAAGAGAAAGTAATAGACTCGCCCTCAAGAAGACACTACAACTTAGGGCACGGAATCGTACCAGACCTAGATTAAGGATTCCAAGAGAAAACATTAAAGCAATATAATCTCATGGTGACAATGACGAAGATGGTATCAAATAAATAATGTGGGCAAAGGCACGTAGGAAGTACTAGTTGAATACAGCTCGGAAATAATTTCCTAATGACACCTATTTCTATAGCACGAATGCAGATTTCAAAATATGGTTGGAGAGAGCTAAAACTCGTTACTAACGTGACACCATGCATTCACTGTATCAACTTTAAATATTACCGGAAGATAACATTCAAAATAAAACGTCTCTACTGAAGGATTAGTACTGGAAAGGAAGTCATCATTTCTGTAGATATTCACCGTAACACTTCCCTTTGGAGAATGTGAATGTTCAGAATGAACATTGATACCTGTACATGAGTATAAAAAAGTGAGCTTCGTTCAGCTTTACGTTACCGGGCGAGTTGACCGTGCGCGTAGACGCGCTCGGCTGTGAGCTTGCATCCGGGAGATAGTAGGTCCGAATCCCAATATCGGCAGCCCTGAAGATGGTTTTCCGTGGTTTCCCATTTTCACATCAGGCAAATGCTGTGGCTTTACCTTAATTAAGGCCACGGCCGCTTCCTTCCAACTCCTAGGCCTTTCCTATCCCATCGTCGCCATAAGACCTATCTGTGTCGGTGCGACGTAAAGCCCCTAGAAAAGAAAATAGCAGCTTTACGTTAGCATCAGTAGTTATGTACAAATACGGGACATTACACCTTCTTCTTCAACTATGGGTTTTATACGGCACGAATAAGGGCTGGAGAAAATTAACAAAATCCTGACCTACCACTATCCCATATGGACTGCAAAACATCCATGGCTGTTTTTCTTTTATGAACAATCCGATTTGAACCACACAGCATTCATTTAATAAGCAACATTCCTCATTCATTAGCTGTATCATATCTCACAGCAGGAGTGCTTAAATACTTGTATAAAAGAAACGCTGATGTCGGCCTTTCGTAATCTTCACTCTGCAGGGTTTCGATCTGGTGTACATTCTGGCTCGCCGAAATGAGTAACTTACTATGCTGGAACCACCCTGGTCTCAACTGCAATTTCAAGCTTGTGTGAATTTGTTACTTTAATATTTTCACAATAAACCTTCAACATATAATTTGGCAACATGCACTCATAATTTGTGGAAGCTAATTATATGCTACCACCAAGCAAATTATTCACAAAATAGCATCTAAATAGTTTATTAACTGTTTGCTTGTCCATTTGGTTATGACACTGAAGTAAGAGGTCCCTTTCACTCAGCTCTACGGCGCTTTTAAATATTTTTTTGAACAATGTAAGTGGAGATAAAGAAAGATTCACCTTCACGCTCCGATTTAAAAATTATCGAGAAAGCACAGTCTGGGACATGTTTTTTTAAATATAATTGCTTTTTACTTAAGGATTCAACATTTTCACTTTCCGACGCGTGATAAATGGGTCGCTTATTTGATGGTCCAGTTAGTACTTCTTCTACATTTCCTCCTTTAAAATACTCCGCAATGATGCTCTTAGGTTTCTCCCATTGTTGCAGAGAGCAAGTCTGGAAAGACACTCTTTCAGCATTGATATAAATACAAAATGCAGCAATATGTGTACAACACTGTGCAAGTCCGGCTTTGCAATCGCACTCAGTTGATTTAACCTTTCTACCGCAATCAATCTGTAAACAGATTAATCTTGTGTAAATTAACTTTAAACGCACTTGAAACTGTAATAGATACTAATATTATGCTATATTATTAAGAGAAAGAGAAAACAATGAATCTTTCAGTGTGCCATGGTCCTGTATGTCTCGCTGCAGCGGAAGATTGGCTCCCCGCCAATGTTCAGTGTGCCGATAATGAACCCCGTGTGTGCTGTGTCTCACTGAGCCGTGAGTGCGCCACTCAGCACTGTCTGCTGCAAGTCAGCTAAATCGTGTGCCGTGAGCTCGCCGTTCTTGCGACTCGATTCACTCGGACACTTGAATGATACACTGCCTCGAATCATACACTCAGTACCGTGCCCTATCATTCGTCCCTTCTTTCGTTTCGCACTCTTTGGGGAACGTTGAATCAATCATAATTTCGACTCTAGCTGTTCGAAGAGTGAACTTTCTGTAATTCTACTAGGACTTTTCACTTTCTTGGTTTGGTTAATCTATTAGATTTCATTCTGAGAAGACGACCGTAAGAAATTATTCTTCTTCCTCGCATAATATCAGAGAGTTTTTAAGTTTCTTGTAGAGTGCTTCATTCTTGATGTATATTACCTTATTACCGTATCCTGAAATGTTGGTCCTGTGATCTTACTTAAAATTTTCCTTTCTTTTAACTTTAGTTTGCCCACCTGGCCTTTAAAACTCATAATTTAAAGGAAGGTTATTTTCATTACGTCCCACTAACTACTTTTACGGTTTTCGGAAAATCCATGTTTACTGTTTCTGGAAAGTCAGCTGAGGTTTATTTTTCCTGGATTCCACTGCTTTGCCTTTCACAGCATTCCAACTATTCCAGTCTCCAAGATATTTGAATTATTTTACTGTTCCAATGTTTTGTTCTTGGACTTTGAGGTATTTGTGAGTTTTTTAGTTTGTTCTGATTTTAGTTTTTCGTAGATGTGAAGACCTATTTTAGCTGCTTGTTTCCCTAGTTCAAGGATTTGCTTCCTCCATTGTCTCAGCAAACAAGGCCATATCATCTGGAAAAGCAATGCAATTGTTTAAAAGTTTATTTTGCAACCAAGTCTAATTCCACTCTATATATTTTTGCTCCATTCTCTATTTTCTGAAGAGCGCAGCTCAACGAAAACAAGGGTGAGAGTGGTGGTGGTGGTGGTGGTGGTGGTGGTGGTGATTATTGTTTCAAGAGGAAATACAACTAGGCAACCACCCTCTATTAACAGTAATCAGAGAGAAGGAATATGGAAGGGATCGGACATTCAGAAAAATGAAGTTATCGACCAAAGAAAGACAAGTGCCACGAAGGGTGTGAAATGAAAGACTCCCTAGGCCACGAGTGCTAGTCGGGGTCGGAAAAAAGAAGAGTTGGCGGCCAAGGGAGGTCGGATAGGATAGATGAAAGTGAGGAGACAGGTAAAGTAAGTGGAAGCAGTGCTAGGACTCAGTTGAAGGCCCCATGGGCGTCAAAACACGCTCCCAAACTGAGATCCCTAGGGCCATTTTAGCCGCCCCTTACGACATTCAGAGGACACCGTGGGTGTTATTCTACCATCCCTACCCACAGGGGACAACGTTGTACTCCCGTTTATTAAGAAATACTTTAAATTATTAAAGAAAATGTAGCATTCCGATTGGCGAATGCACTCGCCGGTACCTCAAGGCCGTTTATACTTTTAAATACAGGCCAAGAGCTTTACGATGTCAGCCGTTCTCTCAAAAACACAGCCTAGTGTTTTAAGTATATAATCAAATACGAAATTGATCCAGGATAACAGGTTTCGAACACGGTTCCATAGAATGTGATTACCGCATCATAGAGGCAACGTGACATGACACTATCATCAATAATCGTGAATATCCCTAGAATATGGGTGGCGTGGGTTACAGGTGCCCAGAAGTTCCCTTTGTAATGTAAACTACTAGTTGAGATGACCACCCTCTCCCCAGTTGCTCGTCATCCGTGATGCGTGCTTAGTTCAATCATTCAATTGACTGTGCACCCAAACTAGAGTTAAATTTGCTTGTGCTGAACTGTTCACGTTAACACATTACAATGCCACATGTCGATGTATTTTGTTACGCCACTAACATTGTCATCATATTGTTACAGGTGTTCATAATGACGAAGCTTTTAGGGCTGATCATCGGTCTGCTATCCACAACTATGGCAGATGAAATACATAGCGGGGCAGGTAAGATTGTTTGGCTTTCTATACACTAAACAAGGATAGTGTGGTAACATTCGGCATAAAAATCAATTAAGATTTTTCCCACAAACCCCTTCTCAACTGTACAAGACTTCAACCAAAGTGTAATTCTTCTCACTTCCCCTTACATTGTGATGATCATATAAACATCTTCTACATTATTGTCTCAATGATATCTTCGTCTCCCCTGTCATTATCACATTCATACCTTGGTCTCCCCCACCATTAATATATTCATATCTTGACCTCCTCTACCATTATCATATTCACATATGGTCACATCAACCATAAATATATCGTCGTTGTCGGGACAAAACCTCCTATGTGAAATATTTCAGCTTAGAACTTTGACCGGTAAGGTTCTGTCATCTAAGGTGCAATATTCTGTGAATATTGTCAAAGCATTCTCGCTCTTCATAATGTATGTGCTGCGGGTCAGAATATCTCCAAAAATATTATCACATAGGAGGTTTTGTCCCGCCAACGACGATATTCAATTTTCGTCTCCCCTATAATTATCATATTCCGAGGTTGGTCTCCTCGACCATTAATATATACATGTCATGACCTAATCCACTATTGTTATATTCATATCATAGTCTCCTCTACCATTGTTTCATTTATGCCTTGGTCTCAACTACCATTGTTTTATTCATATCATGGCCTCTCCTATCATTTTCATATTCAAATGTTGACCTCCTGTACTACCGTTGTATTCATATCTCGACCTCATCTACCATTGTTACATTGATATGTTGACCTCCTCTACCTTTCTTATATTCATAATTTGGTCTCCCCTATTATTGTTATAATCATAACTTAAGCACTCCAACCATTGTTATATTAATATCGTGGTCTCCTCTGCCACTGTTACATTCACGTGTTAATCTCCTCTACCATTGTTGTTTTCTTATAGTTGTCTCCTTTACCATTGATATATTCATATGTTGGTCTCCTCTGCTATTGTTACATTCACGTGTTAATCTCCTCTACCATTGTTGTTTTCATATAGTTGTCTCCTTTACCATTGATATATTCATACATTGGTCTCTTCTGCCATTGTTGAACATATTTGAGAGATTTAGAGTTACAAATGGGATGCGCTCTGGAATGATCGACTTTAACTCCGTCAGGTGACAGTATGCCCTAAGAAGGACATAGTTGGTTTAGCAAATGATACCTTTGCCAACTTGACTGTCAACCCAGCCTTACGAAGGCAATTTAGAGCTTCCTTTAAAAGAGCTAATTGCTCTTAAACAGTATCAGGGAATATAACAACAGCATCTAGATATTTTTATAGATATTCGAATTTAATATCGCAGAAGACCCTATCTAGCAGTCTACAGTAGTACCTTTGCCAACTTCACTGTCAACCCAGCCTTACGAAGGCAATTTAGAGCTTCCTTTAAAAGAGCTAATTGCTCTTCAACAGTATCAGGGAATATAACAACATCATCTAGATATTTTTATAGATATTCGAATTTAATATCGGAGAAGACCCTATCTAGCAGTCTACAGTAGTAATAAGAGTCGTGCCAATGGGGAGCACGAAAGTCACGCATTTTTATTACAAGTTCCAGTCGGTAGCGAAAGTGCAACCTTACCAAAAGGTACACAAAACAACAAATGAAAACAAAACACAATACTTACCGTATGGGCAGTAGCACAAAATACGAAGCGTGGAGGGCAAAACATGAAGGAAAAAAGCCAGGATCTCATCATTAACGGTTGACAGGTTGCCAGGTCAATATTACTAACTACTAGATAACACATGAGATAAAATTTAAAATAAATAATAGTTACTTAGTAAATTAAATTTTAAAATTAGAATAATGTAAGAACAGCTAAATATATATATATATTCCATTTTCTTAAAAAAAATTAAACGCAATTAAAATAAAAGGGAGAAACAGTATTTTAAACTAAAATTTAAATTAAGATGAAATGAAGCTGACATTAACATAGGCCTCCACCAAAAATTAAGTTGGAAAACATAACATTAAATTAGTCAATTACATTACCTTAATTATTTCATGGAAGTTAATTTAAAATATAAAATAGTGTATTACAGTATGCGGGCCCGCGGTATAAATACTCTTTAAAATTGAAATTTGCTACACTACTAACAAATAAGAGGACACACGAAAAAGCACACACAAAAATACACGTACAATAGGCTAATAAATCAGTGGCTCCAACCGCGAATGAAATCTACATAAATTAACGAAACCAGAATAAATTATAATAAACAAAGGAGGAAAACTATCCCAACTAAATAAAAATATTAATGGAAAAGATACAATATACGTTCCCACTTATTAAGAGAATACGGAAGCACACAACACGAGTGACATTTACCGACGCCAAGCCATCATCCCATTATAATCATCAAAGCCACCAAATGTAAATCATCGAGTCCATCAGATAAGATAAGAAAGGGATGACCAATTACGTAATAATCCACAAAGGCAAGGAACTCAAACAATGGGTAGATGTGACAAGTAGACTTTAAGAGAATGGCATACATTAAATTAAATGTTGACCAGCAAATTTCAATTTTCACAGACTCGACCTGACTAAGAATCATAATAATAATTATTATTCCCATAGGATATAGTACGAAATTACATTTACCTATTTTTAAACAGTACCAACAGCTTAGATAATATAGAATGGAGGGGGCTTTGGATAACGCTAAGATGCATACATGAGGTGTCATTTAATTAACGTCCCGACAATGCAAATAACGATCTCATACAAGTGGTCGGCCAGCAAACGCAAAAGCAACACAGTCAGAAGGCAAATCCAAACAATGAAGAAAAATTAGAGAGGAAAATACACATCGAATAATAATAATAATAATAATCACGACGGTGATAATAAAAACGTCACTAAGAATGGGTAGGCAAACAAAGGTACTAACCACAACACAGTAAGTTTAAACAACACCCACGAACTACAGCCTCATACACGCATACCTAGCGATTCCAAGTTCCCGTAAAACTTTGTTACATACTTTTACAATTTTAAATCCTATCCGTTACAGTAAATTTTGTTACCAGACGTTTACAGTTTTTGATTAACAAACAGACGTTTCGAAGATGTGCTCCTTGGCTGTACGAGATCACTAGAAAAATGTACGTTTTTCAGTACTTACTTGAGTAAAGTTAAGATATCCAACTTACAATACATTTTGCACTTCCTATATAGTTAACGGTAAACACTCACACGAAGTTTTCTTCTTACACCAATAAAAAGGAATTAAGGCTGAAGCACACTGAGAAATATTTAAAAAGTAAAGGGCATAGCCCTAATGTTCAGTAGATTATCTCCCGGAGTCAGGCTCCATTACAAAGCCGCTCCGGTAACGCAAAAATGTCTCTCTAAAGGTTCTCCTTAACACAGCCATGTCGAAAGCTTCAACGCACCAGGCCGACTGCCTCGCTCTCCGCAGAGAAACCGGAAGCTCATAGTACCCAGCATTCAAAGTCGCACACTGCGCTTGCCTGCATGGCAGTCGATCAAACTCGAACGAATCAGATTAATTCACCAAATACGTGACAATAGGAGAAATCGTTTGAATTAAGTGTGCATGGGAAATTCCACAACTAGATGACAGTTTCCAACAATGAACAATACATAATGTCGCGTTTCACAAGTACACATGCCAGAGACATAAATAAATATTCATAGGTGTTTTCAAGTAGTAATTCCATTAAGCCAAATAAATATTAGTTCCCATTTTCACGTCACAGAAAGCAATCAGTTTTTTATTCTTCCACCAGAGGCATCTTGTTCTAGGTTTGGTAAAGATCTAGGATGGTGGGAACTAAGCTTTACGAAACCTAGAAAAACATGAATGCAAGTCTGGAAGGGTTACTGACCGGAGAACAATATTACGATTCAACGTCCTGTAATCAATAACTGGCCGAAGCCACCTTGAGGTTTCGGCACCAGAAAAGTGAGTGAAAAGTATTCCGACTTGGAAGGTCGAATAAAACCATCCTTCAACATTTGACCTATGATTTCCTTGAGGGCTTTTATTTCAGGTGGAGATAACCTGTATGGATAAAATCTTACAGGAACCGAATCCGTCGCCTTGATCTTGTATTCAAATAAATCAGTGACATAAATAATTTCCTAAAACACCTTGGGAAATTACTGACATAATCTACGAATGCTTATCAGCCTGATCTTCATGTAGCTGGCTAAGGTCTAATGACATCTCCCTCCGAGTAGGCGAAATCATAGAAGACGTTGCAAAACTACGTTTAAAAAGGGGTATATGAAAATTACTCTTACATTTGAATGTGCAGAATTTACTTTGAAGATCGAGCATAAGCCTCTAATAACACAGGCCTTGACAAATGTTCAGCAACGAACAGCTTAAACTTCTTCCAGGTATATTTAATAATACGAATTTGGCCTGAATAAATCCTAAAATTACTAGAGGGGAATAATTCGCCGAAACACATGTAACAGAGGAAGAATTATATTCAGGAAATTTACAACAAATGTCTAACTTCGAATACAATTCTTCTGGAGTAATGGAGCCAACACTTCCTGCATCTAAAAGGGGTGTGACCAGTTCGTTATTTATTTCAATGTTAAGGAAGGGCACGAATCCTGGAGTCTCGGATGAAATTTTGAGACATTCTTTAGGACGTCCAAAAGATGTTTTAGAGGGTCTTTCCACCTCCGAAAAATCAATGCCTGATTCAACCAGGTCTGAGCCTTGAGAAGCTGATAGATGGTACTCAACCGGCCACGCTAGTCACTTGCTATTGCTTTCGTTAGCAGGGGTCGAAGCAGAGGTAGAACACGAAGGTGCGCTGTTAGATCTATAGCAGTTTTTAGCAAGGTGTGTGATCGACCCGCATTTGAAACATCCTTGCGAGGACGCTGCTTCCTTTCTGGGTCCATTAGATCTTAATAGAGGTCATTTATTCCCAAGATGATCCGCCGATCCACACACATAACATTTGCGGGGAGAGAAGGTTAGGCGAGGTGGTGGCCGATAAATATTAGAAGACGGGTGTGGCTCTCGAGTGACTCGCAGAGAATCTGTGTATCTTACTCCTTCCGCGGACACGGACATACTCTCAAGTTCAGCCAAATTTTGCGGAAGGGATACAAAATACGTATATGACCTTTAAGGTGGAGAGATCCGTTTAATAATGGTCTGTACTATTTGACGTTCATAATAATGTAGGGCAAATATTTTGGTGTAGAATTTGATGTATTGAATGAAGTCTGCTAGATTTTCATCTAACCTCTGTCCACTAAATTAATATTCTTCGACTAGAAATGACAAAGTTCTTGCAGGGATAAAATATGCTAATAGAGGAGTATGAAAAGTTTCCATGGGACATGTTTCCGCTATGGTCTTGACGATTTTATCTTATAAGACACGAACACAGTACGGGTAAATAATATGTAATATTTGTGATTGCGAGAAGGCAAACATTAAGGCATTGTCATGAAATTCTTCAAGAAATCTTAGGAATGCTGTAACATCCAAATCCCCTTAAGGAACATGGCTAAAGGGTGAGATAAGCTACTGAAGCCTATGGATATAAACTCAGAGGCCGCCGGAGGTTGAGGAGGTCTGAAAGCGGCATTACTGATGAAGGAGGAGGAAGATCTTGTGGGTTACCCATGGGGTTTACAGCTTGTTCCTATGGGGCAGAAGCTTCTTGTGGCTCAACCGATCCACACTCTCAGAAGACTTATGAGGGTCGTCTTCTGTACTGGCATTTAATTGGGGAGGGTAATCACTTCTCCCACTTGCTGACCCGGACAGCAATTGATTAACTTTATTGGATAGATCAGAAATATGTTCAGCCAGGGATTTAGCTATACTGGTGTGTTCGTCGTTGATTTTCAGAAAAAATAGGTCCCCCACTCTAGTATAACAATGAAATAACCTAGGTTGAACACGTTTAAGTTGATTACCTCCTTCAGAAAACTGAGAACAGAGGCAACGTCAGTAATAATAGCGGTTATTGTGGATAGACCGTCACCAATTTCTTTCTCTCCATACGCAGGGATGCTAACGGTAACTCTAAAGAATCTAAACTAGATGCATGAGTTATAACCGTTCCACCAGACTGGACATCTCTAAGAGATAGTTCATAAATCAGTTCTTTCTTGCGCAAATACCAATGAGCAAAAACCTCTCTAGGACCAGACGTAATGAGTAAAAATTTCGACTTGGAAAAATCACAAACAAAGAAATTCTAGAGTTCAATTTCAAATTCTAGGAAATGCCGTCAAAATGAGATTTGGCCAGACCCCATTCAACCACGCTCTGCTACTATTTGTTACCGTGATTTTGTGGAGCAGAGAGGTGTAAGAGGGTGGGGTGAATTGATGAACAGTGCAAAGATCAGAGTATAAGTTAAACCACTAAATTTTGAAAAATGATTTCTTTCGTTTTTAAATTTTAAAACTTAGCAGATAATCTGAGTGACCAACAAATAACAGCAAAGTCTTTGATTTATGTCGGCTGTACCTCACATTAATAACATTTTCGTGGTAATTTTAGTTAAATTGATCTCTACTATATTTCTTTTGTTTTACTTGTGATGGTGATTAGCACATTTTTTCTTGTGTGAATATGCCGTGTTTAGGCATGTTGCAGACTTGTAAATTTTCATGTTTCCTATTTTTTCTTCTCCATTCTTGGTGTTTTGCATTAGTTGTTGGGATGTTTCGCCTTCTCTTGTAGTTTTCTTGATTTCATTTTGAGTGACATCCTTTAAAGGGAGTTGTAATTTAATATGCACTTCAATCTTCTATTATAGAAATTAGTATACTAAAAGGGGTACCCGGTTCGTTTTATCGTAGTTATTGAGAGCTCTCAACAAGTATGGTCATATGACTATCGACTCAAAAGTTTGATTTTAACTGTTGAAATGTAGTCAATGGAATTGTGATTAAGTCATTAAGTACCATAATTTAAAGTTTTGTAATTGGTGTTCAAGATGCAAGTTTTAACTCTAATGGTTCATTTTATGTACAAGTTGTTCTTTTAAAAAATGGGAATCCTTTTGTGGATTTTTAAATTTTTGGAACTATAATTATTATGCTACGTTCCTTTTAAATTCTGAAAGTAGTAACTATAACTTTAGAAGATCACTTTCCCTATGATTCAGTGTATTGATTAATTTATTTGAACCTTTTTTATTTTACTTACATTAATTTCGTTTCTTTTCCTATGTAATGAAATTGCTTATGGGTTTTATTATCAATAAATTCTTCATTAACTAAATTTTTGTGTGGTTTAAACTATTTATGGTATTTCATGGTATTTCTCACGAATTGTTTTATCCTCTCGCCGACGATCCACCCCTTGTTGAGATCCTTTGACCTTGGTTTGAGCAGATCTATCGCTTCCCAGTCCTGCGACTTGTGTTTTGATCGAGGCCTACACTCGCGCTGGGATGACCTGTAGTCTTTCTTGAGATAGTGCTGGCGATCAAAACTGTGTGTTGCGGTGTTGTGCCGTCAGTTGTTTTCGTTGTCCTTGTGTTCGTTGTCGGTACGTCACTAAAATAAGAATGTTGTTCAGTGTTTCTCTGACCCCAATTTGGTGTTCCAGGGTTAACTGATTTATCAGAAGTCTAACTCACTGTGTTGCTCGCTTTTACAGGGAATCCCATTTTCTGTGACGGGATGTTGTGCCCACCCAACACGAGCTGCTCCACGATTATTAGCGACGTCAATAGAGTTTACATCACGATGTCAACCTGCTCTAATTCTGGTGGTAAGCTGCCATCGGCGTTTTCTATGCAGTCAGAAATAAAAACCTTATTTGAACGCTGTGAACGGCCGTGTCAAAGATAAATGACATTTAGGTTGTGTACTAGCCGCAGAAATTGAGTGAAATTTCGGCTCAATACTGCTCATTCTGTAGACCTCGGTTACCTTCGAGAAATGGATTGGCAACCTATGACAACAAAAATTAATCTTTTGAGCATCGCCGTAAGACATCTCGCGGTGCAGTCACAAAACTTCGGTTACTATAGTTATGTTTACAATAAAGCAAATAAATATATAATTGAATATTGAATTTTCACGACCGCATTGTAATCGAAACCGACTTTCAATCTACTAGATCGTGTTACGTACATTTAGTACGTGTTGAAGAGATGATAAGTACAGAACAAAAATGGCCAACCAGACACCAGTGGGATCCGAACCCACAAGCTCCCGATTTCGCGTCGGTTGCTCTACCTATTGAGCTATGGTGGCCTAGGCCATCTTTGTTCTGTTGGAAAGGATCTGAGCTACAGGTCTGGTACTATTACCATCACACTGTAGAGTGCGTTTAAGTTGCCCGTTGAGGGCCAAGTCAATGAATATTGAATATTCACGACCGCATTGTAATCGAAACCGACTTTCAACCTATTAGGTCGTGTTACGTACATTTAGTACGTGTTGAAGACATGTTAAGTACAGAACAAAAATGGGCAACCAGACACCAGTGGGATCCGAACCCACAACCTCCCGATTTCGCGTCGGTTGCTCTACCAATTGCCTCAACGGGCAACTTAAACGCACTCTACAGTGTGATGGTAGTAGTACCAGACCTGTAGCTCAGATCCTTTCCAACAGAACAAAGATGGCCTAGGCCACCATAGCTCAATTGGTAGAGCAACCGACGCGAAATCGGGAGCTTGTGAGTTCGGATCCCACTGGTGTCTGGTTGGCCATTTTTGTTCCGTACTTAACATCTCTTCAACACGTACTAAATGTACGTAACACGACCTAATAGGTTGAAAGTCGGTTTCGATTACAATGCGGTCGTGAAAATTCAATATTCATTGACTTGGCCCTCAACGGGCAACTTAAACGCACTCTACAGTGTGATGGTAGTAGTACCAGACCTGTAGCTCAGATCCTTTCCAACAGAACAAAGATGGCCTAGGCCACCATAGCTCAATTGGTAGAGCAACCGACGCGAAATCGGGAGCTTGTGAGTTCGGATCCCACTGGTGTCTGGTTGGCCATTTTTGTTCTGTACTTAACATCTCTTCAACACGTACTAAATGTACGTAACACGACCTAATAGGTTGAAAGTCGGTTTCGATTACAATGCGGTCGTGAAAATTCAATATTCATTGACTTGGCCCTCAACGGGCAACTTAAACGCACTCTACAGTGTGATGGTAGTAGTACCAGACCTGTAACTCAGATCCTTTCCAACAGAACAAAGATGGCCTAGGCCACCATAGCTCAATTGGTAGAGCAACCGACGCGAAATCGGGAGGTTGTGGGTTCGGATCCCACTGGTGTCTGGTTGGCCATTTTTGTTCTGTACTTAACATCTCTTCAACACGTACTAGATGTACGTAACACGACCTAATAGGTTGAAAGTCGGTTTCAAATATATAATTCATTGCATGCTAAGAAAATCGTATTGCTCTCGTGACAACAGGGTTGCCGTATCAAACACCATCACGGTAAAACGACGGTGCATAATTTAAGTTCAAGATAAAAAAGGAAGAAAGGGAGCTGAAAATTACTTTTATGAACTAAAAGGACGGAGGTTTACATGGGCAATTTTTGGTTTGTGCACAATCCGAGGTAAACTACGGCACAGCATCGAAGTGCAAGGCAATTTGGGGCAGAAAATAGATAAATAATATGTTAATGGACTCGTGGGGTGAAGGATTCATTTCATTGCAGTTAGTAAATTTCCCCAGACAACGCAGGGTACTATTGTGCTGTCGTATCGCTCACAAAACAACATTAAAACGTAAATGCAGTCATGACAAAAGAAGAAAAATTAAAATGCGCTTAAGGCAGAACAGGTAAATAAATCCAAGCACAAGTAAAATACACGGCAAATTGTTTTATCAGTGCAAGTTATGTTATGACGTATCGCTGCACACGACAGTACTAAAATCTTCAGTAACAACTTGCGCACAGTACGGAAGTAATAGAACACACACAAATTCTATGCAATATACAACCAACTCTCGCTCAACACAAGACAGTTACGCACTGATTTAAAACCTAAAACACTCACGCAACAAACAAATACGGTAGATAGCTTCACTACAGAAGTGAGCAGCGGGTGGTTCACAGAGTGAGGGACTACATGAGGCTTATACCCGAACAACACATAAGAAGGAAAATGAAGGAAGGCAACGAAGCGATGGCTGTTCCTGTCACTGTGCTTCTTCCCTACGAACATATGTATGAAATAGAGAATGTTATGTAGTTATTTTAATAAGCGATGGCAAAAATGTATCATCCTTTTTATCTGTCTTTCATAATATATTACAAAGTACAGTATAATATTCCTTAATCACAAGGTTTTATGGGTGTCTCAGAGGGGATGTGTTCATTCCTTGCAGGTCCATAGGAGCAGTACTGTTTTCTTAACGTGGAATGACAAGCGTCTCGGTATAACAGTACGATAATACGACCTGGCCAATCACAAGTGTGTGGCCGTGGCCGCTTTTATTCCCATAATCCTCTCGGTTTGGTGTTGGTGAAGAGAAGACTAGTTCGTTTACGTTGATCCGCAGATGAGGGCATCAACGAGTGAATCGGGCCTGCTTTTGTCACCTACACTATATAACTTAAAATACAAGCCTGAGTTACTCAGCAAACCGAGCCAGTGCTTGGAAATGTATCAAACTTATTAGCCCCATGTTGACGCAATTCAAACAACGATTTTTCACTCCATTTACGTGAAAACAATCGCTAATCAATCGTCATATTTACTACAAATCATTCCAGATGGCAGTGCTTTCGCAAAAGGCAGAGGCCAACAGCGGCCAAGCATTCTGAATGGCCAGGTCGTATTACCGTAGTGTTATACCGATACGCTTGTAAAACCTGAGCAATATCCAAGTGCATCACATGAACACACACAGTGAGCAAAGACGTAGAAGATACTCTGGCCCTCAGCCAGTCGATTGAACGATCTGGCGCATATACGGGAAAATCTCTTCACAATTACGATAATTAAAACATTCCCTCCCTCTCTAAGCACTCTTAGTAAAACGAACTAAAGGCCACTCTATTTCATAATGATTGATATTGTAATGGATTGCAAGCCGTCCACTTCATGACCGTATCGATGAGTACAATCAACAAATTAATTTAAAAACCACCTAATCGATACTTTATTTTTTGCCTTGGGCAAAATTAAAAATACATTAGCACACACAGAACATGTTTTGACCACTTAGTGGTCATCTTTAGCTGTATAAAGATAGCTGAGATGAAAACATTTGGACAGTAAACACATTAAACCTTAAAACTATGTCCCATGGGATCTTAAAAACTACTGCTCTAGATGCTCTATAAGAAGGGAGGGTAGGTGGGGAGGGGGCTTGGGGTAAGGTAATATGTGTGGATGATATTTAAATTACAATTCGCATCTACAATTGTGTTGAAAAACTTATTAACTAATATAATATTTAAAATATTTAAAGTGTCTGTGGTGATACACTTTTCGTAATAACACTAGGTGGCATAAATAAATAAAAAAGTCAATATTTGTAACAGTCTTCAGGCATCTGTGAGAGGGTTACTTAAATTAAATTTCGCGTCTACATGATGTTAAAATATTTATTTACTAATAAACATATTTGAAAAATTATCTTCAAGCGTCTAAGGTGAGGCACTTTTAAAAAACACTTGGTCTTGAATAAAAAGTCTATGCAGAGTATATTCCAGTCTTCGGGTATTTGTTGTTTGTATTTTGTGATGATATTTCCTTAAATGTTACTCATTATTTTATGGTAAAAGGCCGTGTTGACTTTGATTTGCGAATGTTACTCTTTGGTAGCTTCTCTGTTATATAAAATGGCGGTCTTCTAATTAGAGCAGCTTGCCTCACGATCTGCGCCTTTTGCCATAAGATAATTAGTAACATTTAAGGAGATATCATCACACAATACAAACAACAAATACCCGAAGACTGGAATATACTCTGCATAGACTTTTTATTCAGAACCAAGTGTTTTTAAAAATTGCCTCACCATAGACTCTTGAAGATAATTTTTCAAATATGTTTATTAGTAAATAAGTTTTTTAACTTCATGTAGACGCGAAATTTAATTTAAGTAAACCTCTCAAAAATGTCTGAAGACTATTACAATAATTGATTTTTTTAATTCATGCTACCTAGTTTTATTACGAAAAGCGTATCACCACAGACGCTTTAAATATTTTAAATATGTATATTAGTTAATAAGCTTTTCAACACAATTGTAGATGCGAATTGTAATTTAAGTATCATCCACACATATTACCTTACCCCCAATCCCCTCCCCCCACTACCCTCCTTTCTTTTAGAGCATCCAGAGCAATAGTTCTTAAGATCCCATGGGACATAGTGTCAAGGTTTAATGTGCTTACTGTCCAAATCTTTTTCATCTCAACTATTCTTATACAGCTGAAGATGACCACTAAGTGGTCGAAACATGTTCTGTGTGGGCCCACGTATTTTTAATTTTGCCCAAGGCAAAAATTGTATCGATTAGGTGGTTTTTAAATTAATTTGTTGATTGTCATGGATAACAAAGAAAAATGTCACGACGAGACGTGATATACAGAGGGGTCCAAAATAATATAGATACTACTCTTTGATAGTCAGTATTAATGGAACAAAACGACATACCGTCACAATCATTGTACGGGGGGGGGGGGTATTTTGTGTGTTCAAAGTGACCCCCATTAGCAGCCAAACGACGCTGACGCCGCTGAACGTCTGATCGAACCATGGCTGTCAGTGTTGCCTGCTGCACAGGACGCTTCGATGGTTCCTCGTAGCTCGTTCTGTCGATAAATTTCATTTTCAATGTCCCCCAGAGGTGGAAGTCAAGAGGAGTAAGGTCTGGAGACCGTGGTAGGCACTCAGCAGCTCCTCTTCGACCTATCCATCGTCCAGGTAGATTTTCTTCCAAGTACGCTCTGACATCTCTGTGGTAGTGAGGCGGAGCGCCATATTATTGTAGGTAAAATCTTTCATTTCCAAACACCTCTCACATAGCAGGTAAAATTGATGTTTTCAGCATATGAAGATTCACCTCACCAGTTACGGTACCTTCAAAGAATAATTGGCCAGTCAAACCGGGCGATGACAGACCACACCACACATTAACTCCGAGTAGATTAACATGTTTGTTCACGTGAACGTGAGGATTTTCAGTAGCCCAGTATCCGCAGTTGTGGCAGTTTACAGTAGCATTCTGTTTGAATTGCACCTCCTCAGATCAGATAACCTTCCCTGTAAACCGTTCATTCTCGCGAAACATGCCTTCAAACCACTCGCATTACTCCATCCTTCGATCCGAGTCGTCCTCGTTCATAGCGTGCAGCGATCTTGGACTGTACACTTTCCACTTTGCAGCATTCAGAATTCGCCATACGGGTGATCGTCTTATCCCGCTTTCATTTTGGAGGTGTCCTAGTAAAATGTTGCAGCACAGCAGCGCTGGAAGCTGGACTTGTTGATGTGTTTGGTCGGCCAGACATTTTCTTACGCACATCCTGAACAGTACCGTTGGCGTCAAATTTATCCCGAATACGATAAATTGTTGTACGTGTTGGTGGCTGAGTTCCGTACACATTACGCCATTGCCGTTGTACCTCCATCATATTTTCATACTTCGAGCACCGCTTCAATACGGCCTTGTGTCGCTCAAACGACAGACTTACTTCATTCATTTGTGCACTATCATCTGCTGGAAACCGCGCGCCAACATTGTCAAGCCATTCACGTGAGAAAATAGTTGACTACGCTACTGCACAAGAATTGCTGCGATATGTCATTTTCTTCGAAAGAAAACTATCAAAGAGTGTCGACATCTTTCTGGACACCTCTGTTTACAAGTGTTTGTGAGTGTGCCGCAATAATAGGCTTTAATAATAAAGGTTTGGAAAACTCATATCGATCACACTATCGATTCAATTCATATTTAAGTTCCATTGAGTTGGCATTTCTACTGGAAGAGTTGAGTTCTCTCCTAGCCCCTCACTAAAAGTTTCGGGGATGGTAATATTTACAGTATTATATGCTAATGTCTTCCAGGATCTTCTTCAGAGCAGTCAGAGAGTGTCACTCCATAGTAACCAGACTGAAGTGCAGTTCATTCCAGGGCCTCCAGAGTCAGGACGAGTTAATTATGGAGGGTAGCCATGATCTACTCAGTATATAGCCATCCCATTCGTTGAAATATTTCGCGTGTTTGGTAATTTCTATCACCTCATGAACGATTCTAGGTATGACACGTTTACGGGAGTCTAGCTCCTGAGGGAGCAATAGTTGCGTGTTTTGCCGCATAGCGCTCTAAGAAAGTGATCGGAGCACTTCGGAAAACGTTCGGTAAGGGAGCTTTAGTTTCAAGCTGTGGCACGTAATGTCGGAAGCGCGCGTTGTCTACGCGATAAGTAAAGGCCTCTGCATGCGCGGTCGTTCCAAGTTACTAAATTGACAGAAGAGCAAGAGTTCAAATATTGCCACCAGATGTCAGGTCATCGCTCCATTCTTCAGCATGATTCCAATTGGCACTAGGAGAATAACTTTCACATGATAGAAAATTCTTTTTCATCATCTTGACATCATCATCATCATCATTACCACCATTTCACTGGATTCTTCGAAGATGCAGGCAACTGGTTGCTGTAGAGACGAAGTTCAATTGCGTTATGAGTAGAAAAGTTTAATAAAGAATAAGTGTATCATACAGTAATTCAGGAAGAGCTCATACAAGTCAGGCCGTTCATGTCCCAGTAGAAATGAAAATACCCCATTCTTACAAATGGCTATACATCGCACAGACGCAGATAGGTCTTACGGCGACGGTGGGATAGGAGTGGAATGGAAGCGCCTGTGGCCTTAATTAAGGTACAGCCTGGTGTGAAAATGGGACAACACGGAAAATCACCTTCAGTGCTGCCGACAGGGGGGTTCGAACTCTCGAATGCAAGCTCACGGCTGCGCGCCCCTGACCGCATTGCTCCCTCGAAGAATTACTTCTTGATCGTTATTGGACTCCGCATATATAGCTCCGTCCAGCCATTTCGATGTTTACAATTCTTAGGGTATATTAAGGGTCGTACTGAATATCATGTTATGCTAATCAAAGTACATATCTATAAAAGCCGATTCTTGTTGATGGTATGTATAGTAAAACAGTGGCATGAAATACACAGGTACACAGGGTAACTTACTCTATCCTCTCGCCATTTAACTACAAGGCATACAGGACCGAATCACATATCACGGAGGTTGTTGGTTATATTAGTAGAGTTATACTGTTAGTTAGGGTTTCCTGAAGGAAATGAACCACTGACTCTGCCATTTGAACTGTACGATTATATAACAGACAGGAAACATTCAAGGGCAGTGGAAAATGCAGTTCCATTAATGCCTCGACAAATCTGTTTTGAATTTCTCCACGATGAATAAAGAATGGTTGGGTGTACGACTAGTTTACCACATTCATGTACATTAAATTCGATCACCTTTATGCTAAATTAATGTTCATGAGTACAAGCACGATTATTTTGAAGTTATGTGTCGTCTTGTGCCCTTCTTAGTCCTGCGCCACGCGGCGGCAAACTCCCGACGTTTTCGGATTATTTTTGCAACCCGACAAAAATAAAAACAGGAATGATAAAGAAAACTCATAAATAGCACCAAATGAGCACAGGAAGCAAAATACTTACCATCGAGCAGCAGCAGCATTAACAATACCAGCGTGCAGGGCACAGAACATAAGGAAAGGGCAGGATCAAACTAGCTACTTGAGGTGTTGCCAGGTCAACATTACTAACTACTAAATGAAAGCAAGATTAATGTTTAAATAAATTGAACTTTAGTTAAAAATTAGGAAAAATTTAAAAACAATTGATGAACGAAAACTGAAGAACAAATAATTAAGTTGTAAATAAAAATCAGTTTATAAAGCAATATATATTATGAGTGCGCACTCGGATAACAAAGTAAAATAATTTTTACGTGGTAATAAATAAGTAAATAGAAGAAAAATATATAATAATTCAATTCATTAAAATAGGAGACAAATGTCTATTTTAACGTAATTAAACGTGAAAACACACCCAGATTACACACTAAAGTAACTCTTACAGTACCCAGAAGTAAGCGGAGCCGGTAGCTCGCATCAGAATCACTCAATGACAAATGTTAAAACGGATCCGTGCGTTAAATATGAATTACACAACTGGCCAACTTTTCCTTGTAAGTAAGTAGATATACTACAATTAATCTCATTAAACTGAAATTTGTTTCCAGAACCTGTACACAAGGATTTCAATCATCCCAGAAACACGGAAACACACTCAATATTTAAGGCAACGATAGCCGACCAGATATTCCACACATAAATAATTAAAAGAAAACAAGAGAAAATCGCACGAACCCGAATAAAAGTATGTCTCAAATAATTTACAAATTACGAAGGGAAACACTTAAAATTCCACAGAAAACGAACAATGGTCCACACGAAGCATGCAGCTTCCCAAAAACCAAGCCAACATCCCACTTAAAGACAATAGGCAAGGCCCACACAAAATTAGCGTACCGGAGATAAGATAAAAATAAGACACGCAATAATGAAAGAAGGAAAGAAAACACGGACGCGAATAACCTGAGGAGGGAAACCATAAGTATCCCTAAGGAATGGTTGAAACAAATTTCAGCTTCCTGCGACCACAATATTTTGAATTTGACATTTCCTTCAACCAAATATAAATAGAGGATTTAAACGCCGGTTATTAAATTTTAATTTTAGGAGGCTCTGGAAAACGGTAATGGCCGAATAAGACCGGAAATAAACCATCCCATAAGTAATTAAACAATGATCCATTCCGAAAACAATACTAGCACATAACGTATTTTAAAACATCGACCACAGTTCAACGGATACCACAAATATGAACCAAGAAAAGTAGAAACAAATCCGCCAGCAAAATTAATAATAATAACTTTAGGAAACAGAAAACGGTATCATAACGATAATCACAGTTAAATAAAGGAATGGAATAATTGGCCTTTCACCCGCGCATACACCATGTTCCAGAATTACTCCATGATAATTTGGATATAGAACTTTACCAAAATCACGTTAAGTTACATTTTCATACTTAGAAGGTACAATTTATATCATTAAAATGTCCGATGAAGAAGAAATTCCATCTTAGTTTAATGAATAAACAATGGTCGACATGTCCATAAACTATAGGTCTAATTTGATTTACAGTAGCGGAGTGGACACGAAGTAATATTAACAGCGTTGCCAAAAACCCCTTTTTTCTTTACATATAATAGATGTCACAGGTAGCTTGATACACACATTCTTCTTCTCCAAATAATCCGGCAGTAGAACAGTTTCGAAACAATTAAGAAGATACTTGTACTTACATCCTTGGGTGTCCACTTTAATATACGGTAATCCAATAGCTTACGTTCCAGGCCATATTGCCAAAGGTACACTCACTCAGATATTCATTCCACAACACAAATACGAAAGAACGATGAATAGAATCTACAGTACATATTTAATTACCCTATAACTAAGACCAGCGGCCTATTTCATGGTTATTAGCCTGGAGAATCAGACTCCATTCCGCCAACTTTCACTCGGCTCTTGTACACAACTCCTCCAAACACGTCCATCTTGGCGATCTGCCGGGAACAGACTTGCCAGTCAAGCCGTGCAACACTCCGTTCAAGAGAGACTGCCCATGCTAAAGTCAAACGTTTGATTACTGAACTAATGGGGAAAATCGAAGTTATTGACGTAATAATGGCAAAATATGCATTTTAAATAGGCATAGTTCAGGCACATAAATTAACGGCAATGCAAACAATGGCCGAGAATGGTAGATAAGGTCCTCACACACGAATACATATGTCCAACAAATGAGGGTACCGTAAATTATTGTCTCAGTTTTCTTACAGCGCTCTGCGGCGAAACAGGAAATTGTTGCTCCCTCTGGAGCCCGCAGCAGACTTCTCTGACTGGCGAAGACATAAGTGGTTGCGACGTTGCAACCTTCCTACATGTTCGGCCAACAAGAGAAACATTGCAGCACAGTTTAAACTAATAGAATCTTTAACAGAACGCAAATAATTGCCTAAGATGATATTAGGCTTCAAGAAGGTCTTCGTATTGTGCCTTCTGAGGATATTGCAGTCCTATCTGTGATATACTGTACAGAAACAATAATTTTCTATTAGAGTAAAATAGTACTAATCACATTAATAAACCAATGACATCCCTGAGATAAAGGCAATAAATATTACCATTGGTGCTTTCACTGCCCGTATTTGTCGACATGACATGGGCTGAACCCTTTCAGTCCCAATGTTGCTTTAGGTTAACATGATATTCAGTACACACATGCACTAAGCTTATAACTTTCCCCCTAAGTCCCATTGTTGCTTTGAATTAACTACAGATGTAAGCTTCCATAATTAGTCAAGAGATGGCAGAAAAGTTGAATATAATTTCTCTTAGATAAAAAAAGTTGACAGTGGTGCACTCCATGGTCATGGAGGATGATGTCTTGGTGTTTACTTTCTGCATTTTCTAAGTGAGAGTGTGTTGAAATAGGAGTGTATTTATTTTGTTTTGCGTAAAATCCTTTGAAAATACCGTGTGTATCACATATACATACATTTAGCAATATTACATTGTTATAAATATATCTGAAGTTGTTAAATCTAAAGCAACATTGGGACTCAAGGGGTAAACTTAGTTACCATATCCAAACCTCAAAACAATAATGATGAAGAGTTTTCGTAGGGCACTGAAAGAGACAGAAATAGAGGATATTCTCGAGAAGCTTGTTGACGGGACAATATCTGACTTCGAAGATTGATTCAAGTGATGAATTTTTAACTATATATGTCTATATTATATAAATAGTGTATTATGAACGTCATACTCGCCTTGATTTAATAATTTATTCTGTGGGTCACAGATGCAAATCCAGATTATGGAGAATAATATGCTGGAGGAAGTTTGGACAACATAAGTGAACATGTGACAGAAAAGAAAGAAAGTCCCAAGTATCGTATTGAATTTTGAATTTTATACCGGGGAAGGGTACTTGTAAAGACGTGGGTCTATATTTTTCTGGTGACATTGTAATGGCGCTCACAAGTGAACTTCCTGATCATAAACATTTTAAATTTTACTTTGACAATTGATTTTCCTCCCTGCAGTTAGCCATTGCTCTGAAAGAAAGGGGAATTTTTGTGTTGGTACCATCCTGAATGAGAGAATGGGGAAATGTTCGCTTATGGCTGAAAATGACCTGAAGAAGAAAGGAAGAGGCACCTATGACTACAGAGTGGAAGAGAAACACAACATTGCCTTCATTCGGTGGTTCAATAGGAAGGCAATCAACTTCATTTCTACATATATCGGTGTAGATGCAGAAAGATAAATGCCAACGATGGAGCCAGTCGGAAAAGAAAACTGTGAGAACAGAGTGTCCCAAAGTGGTGAACAAATATAATCAGTTCATGGGAAGAGTAGATCTAGCAGATATGCTGCTTGAGCTATGCAGAATAGACATTTGATCGGTCAATTGGTATATGTTCTGGTGTATAAGTGTTGCAGTAGTCAATGGTTGGCTACTGTACCGTAAACATAAAAAACAGCAAGGAGAAAAATGCATGTATTCCCTTGTACAATTTCAGTTAGAAATATCTCAAGAACTGACTAGAGCAGGGAAAGTTCTGAATCGAAAGCGTGGCCGACCAAGTAACAGTCCAATTCCAGAACCCAGTCGAGAAAAGTTTGCTCCAAGACCAGTCAATGATGTAAGGTATTATGCATATCCACACTGGCCTCAGTATGAAAAAAGAAAGGCTGGTGTAAATGTTGTCCTAGTGGAATCACCCAACTGACCTGCTCTAAATGTAGTGTTAATTTTTGCTTGACAGAAGTTATGAACCGTTTCTTCGAATTTCATAACAAGTAGTTGAAGAAACATAATTTTTGAGCCATTATTTATTGTTCTATTCACCTTTGTAAAATTATATAGTGAGACAATGTTAGACAAAGCTTATTTTGTTTGCTAGATGTAATTGTGTATACAGAAGAACACCATGTACATTGCTCTGTGAAACATGTATGTCGCATTTGATTGTTACCACAGGCTCCCAATGTTAACCCAGAACACCATGCTGGATTTTCTAAATTTATTTCGGAAATTTTGAAAATTGTTATTAAACATGATCACTGTGTTCTAAAACAACTATTCTAAACAAGAAAAGAATTTTCTCCCAAATATAATAATTTGGGACTGAAAGTGTTTGAGGAAGACTTGTACAATAGTTTCACACACGAGCTCATTAGATCTGCTGAGTTAGGGTCATCGGTCCACAGGCTGGTTTGATGCAGCACTCCATTCCACACTATCCTACATCTCCTCTAATCTGTTCGTCATATCCATACCTTGGTCTATCCCCACCCCACCTATCAACCGACATTTCCAACAAAAACCAACTGAGTGTCTCAAGTGTGCCCTGTCATTCTAGCTCTTCTTCTCGTCGTCAAATCGTTCTCCTCTTACCAATTCGAATCAGTATATCTTCATTCGTAATTCGATCTACTCATCTCAGCGTCAGCATTCTTCTGAAACACCCCATTTCAAAAACTTCTATTCTCTCTCCTTCTGAACTTGTTAATGACCATGTTTCACTTCCATACAATGCCACGCTCAGGACGAAAGTATTCAAAAAACTTTCTAATTCCTATGTCAATGTTCGAGGTGCTGGACTGCTTTTATATCTTCCTTACTTCTGTCATAGTTACTTATTCTGCTGCCCATGTAACAATATTGAACGACTTCCGTTAAGACTACATTTCCTTATCTTATATTGCTCAATCACCAGATTTTATTATTTTAAATGATATTTGTTCTTGGCGTAGACCTCTATAGGTATTTTGCCACTACTTTCACCATGTGATAGGAATCAGCGTGTAATTCGAATTATGGGTTCGATTCCTAGCAAGGTTACCTGCACATACAGCCCTCCTATCATTTATTAAAGCGTTGTGGTTGTACAAATAAGTAAGTTAGTATTTCCGAGTTCGATTTCCGGTCAGGAGTCGGCGTGTTGTGTCATACAGTCCCAGCATTTGCTGCGTATTTACTATGGGTTAGTTCGCGGGGACGGGTTCAATTCGTGGCTCGATTACCTGCACATACAAACTTACTGTCAATTATTACAGCTTTGTGGTTGCACAACCAAGATATTATTCATAAGTTCGATTCCCGGTCAGGACAAGTATGATAACGTCAAAATCGCATTCAGTTATGTTAAAAAAGTATAATTATTGTTTATGTGTCTAATTCTTTACTGTGGCAGAAGATGCTATTTCGATTCTCCTTATTTATTGCCCTGTAACAATATCGTTAGAAGATGGTAAGTTTCATCACACAAATGGTGCCTTTCAGCGTTCAGTCTGCAAGCCTCTGAGAATTTACTAAACGTCGCCACAATCCTCGATTTGCAACTAGTGTTGTGGCCTCATTTAGTTCTATACCTCTTATCTTTAAATCGTCAGAAACTGAGTCTAACCATCGTCGTCTTGGTCTCCCTCTACTTCTCTTACCCTCCATAGCAGAGTCCATTATTCTCCTAGGTAACCTATCCTCCTCCATTCACCTCACATGACCCCACCACCGAAGTCGGTTTATGCGAAAAGCTTCATCCATCGAGTTCATTCCTAAATTAGCCTTGATATCCTCATTCCAAGTACCCCCCTGCCATTGATCCCACCTGTTTGTACCAGCAATAATTCTTGCTACTTTCATGTCTGTTACTTCTAACTTATGATTAAGATATCCTGAGTCCACCTAGCTTTCGCTCCCGTAAAGCAAAGTTGGTTTGAATACAGACCGATGTAAAGATAGTTTCGTCTGGGAGCTGACTTCCTTCTTACAGAATACTGCTGATCGCAACTGCGAGCTCACTGCATTAGTTTTACTACACCTTGATTCAATCTCACTTACTATATTACCATCCTGGGAGAACACACAACCTAAATACTTGAAATTATCGACCTGTTCTAGCTTTGTATCACCAATCTGACATTCAATTCTGTTGAATTTCTTACCTACTGACATCAATTTAGTCTTCGAGAGGCTAATTTTCATACCATACTCATTGCACCAATTTTCAAGTTGCAAGATATTAGACTGCAGGCTTTCGGCACAATCTGCCATTAAGACCAAGTCGTCAGCATAGGCCAAACTGCTTACTATATTTCCACCTAACTGAATCCCTCCCTGCCATTTTATACCTTTCAGCAGATGATCCATGTGTAAACTACGAACAGCAAAGGTGAAAGATTTACAGACTTGTCTAACTCCTGTAAGTACCCTGAACCAAGAACTCATTCTACCATCGATTGTCACTGAAGCCCAATTGTCAACATAAATGCCTCTGATTGATTTTAATAATCTACCCTTAATTCCATAGTCCTCCAGTATCGTGAACATCTTTTCCCTCGGTACCCAGTCATATGCTTTCTCTAGATCTACGAAACATAAACACTACTGCCTATTCCTATTATAGCATTTTTCAATTAGGCCTACATGGCGCATGCTGAAAATCTGATCCTGACAGCCTCTCTGTGGTCTGAAACCACACTGGTTTTCATCCAACAACCTCTCAACGACTGATCGCACCCTCCCTTCCAAGATGCCAGTGAATACTTTACCTGGTATACTAATCAATGAGATACTTCGATAGTTGTTGCAATCCTTCCTGTTCCCTTGCTTATAGATAGGTGTAATTACCGCATTTGTCCAATCTGAAGGTACCTTACCAACACTCCACGCTAATTTTATTACTCTATGAAGCCATTTCATCTCTGCCTGCCCACTATACTCCACAATTTCGGGTCTAATTTCATCTATTCCTGCTGCCTTATGACAATGGATTTTATTTACTATCCTTTCCACTTCCTCAAGTATAATTTTACCAACATTATTTTCCTCCTCCCCATGAGCTTGGCTGTTTGCAATACCACCATGATGATTTCCTTTTACATTGAGAATATGTTCAAAATATTCCCTCCACCTCCCCAGTGATTTCCTGTAACCTATTATGAGTTCGCCTGAATTACTCAAAACACTGTTCATTTCCCTTTTCCCTCCCTTCCTAAGATTCTTTATTACTGTCCAGAAAGGTTTCCCTGCTGCTTGACCTAGCCTTTCCAGGTTATTACCAAAAACTTCCCATGACTTCTTTATGGATTCAACAACTATTTGCATCGTTCTGTTTCTTTCATCTACGTATAAATCCCTGTCTGCCTCGGCCCTTGTTTGGAGCCGTTTCTGATAAGCCTTCTCTTTACTTCATCATTCCACCAAGTTCACCTTTTCCCGTCTTTACACACAGTTGTACCTAGGCATTCCCTTGCTGTTTCTATTACAGCATCCCTGTATGCTACACATTCACTTTCTATATCCTGAACCTGCTTACTGTCTACTGTCCGAAACTTCTCACTAATCACATCCATGTACTTCTGTCCAATTTCCTCGTCCTCTCTCTCCTCCTCGTCCTTTCTCTGCCCTAGGCCTAGAGATAATTAGTTCACTACAGATCAGATAGTGGTATGTATCATCGAAAAATCCGCGAAAAACTCGTACATCCCTTACAGATTTCCTGAATTCAAAGTCTGTTAAGATATAGTCTATTATGGATCTGGTACCCCTAGCCTCCCATGTGTAGCGGTGAATGGCCTTATGCTTGAAGAATGTATTTGTAACAGGTAAACCCATACTAGCACAGAAGTCCAGGAAACGCTTCCCATTCCCATTAGCTTTCATATCTTCCCCACATTTACCAATCACCCCTTCATATTCTTCAGTTCTATTCCCAACTCTCGCATTGAAATCGCCCATTAGCACTATTCCATCCTTGCTGTTGACCCTGACTACGATGTCACTCAATGTTTCATAAAACTTGTCAACTTCATCCTCATCTGCACCCTCACATGGTGAATACACGGACACAATTCTTGTCCTAATTCCTCCAACTGACAAATCTACCCACGTCATTCGCTCATTTACGTGCCTAACAGAAACTATGTTGCGTGCAATAGTATTCCTGATAAAGAGCCCTATCCCAGACTCTGGCCTTCCCTTTCTAACACCCGTCAAGTACACTTTATAATCTCCTATCTCTTCCTCGTTATCTCCCCTTACCCGAATATCACTTACTCCTAGCACATCCAGATGCATCCTCTTTGCTGACTCAGCCAGTTCTACCTTCTTTCTTCCATAAGCCCCATTAGTACTGATAGCTCCCCATCGAATTCCATTTCGTTCGCCAAGTTGTTTCCAAGGAGTCCCTCGCCTGTCAAATGGGAGTGGGACTCCATTACTCCCATAGGTCCGAGGCTTGCTTAAAGTGTTCTGAGCTCGGTAAATTCATGAAGCAGGATGCTACCCTACTTGCACATAGTCCAAGTGAGGATCTCTCCTCTAACGGGTTATGGACCACCGGTGAATTGTATAGTCCTAGCCGCCTGAGCACAAGGAGGGCCACGACTCAGAATATGTCCGAGATGCCCACTCCCATTCCATAGCAACTGGTATCCCGACTCTCAGGACCACTTACTAGGCCACTCAGCCGTTGCCCATGGTTCACGAACTAGGACGTGACTACAGTAACCCACGAACATGATGTTTTAAATTCTAGACGAATATCAACAGGAGATTCTTTTATAGAATTGATGTTATAAGAGCAGACGATAACTACAATCATTGCTTTATTTTCAACTAGCTGATGTACCCGTGCTTCGCTACGGAATTCTACATTGTATACAGAATTCTAGGTTAGGTAGTGTGCATGTTGTGAGCAAGATTGTATGAAATTGCATAGCTCTTAACGTTACCCTAGAAACGCGACGGGGAAGTCACCAAACATCTTTTCTCATATGAAGACTGAGTTAGGGAATTCTCACTGTAATGGTAGACCCGCTTGTATACCATCAGTCACAATCAGGTTGGGAAGTTTTCATTATAATGGTAGGAACTCACTCTCCACCTACCTTTTTAAATCCTCAGAAAGACTGTCTTAGTGGTTTTCCCAAATGAAATGAACATACATTACTATAACGTCAGTAGGAATGGCGCGATTGAAAGCAATGCTTTCAAATGCAAAACCAGACATTTTCTCACTTTTAACGAACAGGACTAAGTTGCCGATCTAGAAGTCCAAAGTTCCAGAGCTGGAATGACCAAGCCGCAGACTACCGTGATCCGTGAACATTATTTGTCCCTCTTCGGCGGGGAGGGGGTCGAATAGTGGCGACTCCCAGGGCAAAAACTATGCCCTTTTGATAATATATTTCCTAGGAGTACCCGATGAGTCGGAAAGTATCAGTTCACTACACTGGCAGCGGAAAAATCTATCTGACTTGGAGGCAAATGTTTCCTCCAAGCAAGAAAAGAAACCCCCATCCTTACCGCTAATTTGGAATAAAATGAATGTAGAATTTAATAAAAATGAAAAGAAAGAAGCGGCTCTTTTCAGGATTGAGTTATGTGTTATTTAGTGAATTGTGGTGCTATAATTTGGAATAGCCCTAATTGTTATACAAGACCAGTGCATACTACCACTACTACTACTACTACTACTACTACTACCACTACTACTTCTCTACTAAGCGAGCCTCTGCCTTAAGAAGCTATGCCCACTACTCATTCAAAACAGCGCGTCAGAGTAGGGATCGAACAGCTGGAATACTATGATGAACCAGTGTGCTACGTACCAGCTGTATCAGAAAATGTATGAACCAAAGGAATAGCATGATAAAGAAGAAAGTTTTCTAACTCCCCGGCTATTTCCCGCCAATATTCCGTCAGGCTATTATACTCGCTACGCAGCAGTAATCCCACCCATCGGAGTTGAGAGGCAGCATAAGAGACAAAGAACATCACAACAAACAATGGTCAATGTAATGTTATTGTTGATCAATGTCATGCCCTTTCAATTTTGTAACCCTTCACATTTAGTTTTCTTTCGACTCTGAAATACCACTCTTATCATAGTCGGTACGTTAAAACTGAATAAAACATAAATGATCGGCAATTGTATTCTCTATATCCTTTGTTATGTAGTACTTTTCGATAGAACCATTTTTTTTTCTATTTGCATTACGTCGCACCGACACAGATATGTCTTACGGTGACGATGGGACAGGAAAGGCCTAGGAATTGGAAGAAATCGCCTGTGGCCTTAATTAAGGTACAGCCCCGGCATTTTCCTGGTGTGAAAATGGGAAACCACAGAAAACCATCTTCAGGGCTGCCGACAGTGGGGCTCGAACCCACTATCTCCCGATTACTGGATACTGGCCGCACTTAAGCGACTGCAGCTATCGAGCTCGGTAGATAGAACCAATAACATAGGTATTTAACAATTACATTTTAGGCGCCTCCCCCTAAACTACAGTTTCGTCCAGGGTGAATAAAATTATTTATAGCTTAGACTGTAGTTTCTTATTCCCCGACTCTATATACCGATTTTCATTAAATTATGTTAACCCATTTTCTCTTGACTCGGCGTTGATATGGACTTCGCAACAAAAATACATATTCATGAATATATGTGTTACCATAGCCGGTATGGTAAAAATGTATAAGACATAAATGGTCGGAAATTTAATTCTATATAACTTTGGTTATGCAGTATTTATCGATACGACCACTAATAATATAAGTATTTGAGAATTAAATGTTAGGCCTTCCACTAAACTACCATTTCACTCAGGGTGAATTAAATGCTTTATAGTCTAGATTGCAGTGCCTCATTCTCCGACTTTGCATACTAATTTCCAATGAGATAGGACCACTAATAATGCAAATATTTAAGAATTGAGTTTTAGGACTTCCCCTAAACTACCATTTCCATCAGTGTGAATAAAATTTCACTGAATAAAATTATTTATAGCCTAGATTATAGCGACTTATTTCTCGATCTTGCATACCAATTTTTATTAAGATAGGACCACTAATACCATAAATAATTGAAAATTAACCTTTCGGCCTTCCTCTAAACTACCATTTCCATCAGTGTGAATAAAATTATTTATGGCCTAGATTGTAGCGACGTATTCCCCTACTTTGCATACCAATTTTTATTGAGTTCGCTTTAGCCGTTTTCTAGTGATGCGTGTACATACAGGACATACATACAGACAGACAGAAATTACGGAAAAGTAAAAAGTGCATTTCCTTCTTACTATGGACATGACCAAAACAGAAATACCATTCTTTTCAAATTCTGAGCAATGTACAGACAAAACTCTTATTTTATATATATAGATATATATTTAGGCAACAATAGCAGACGATCTTCTTTCTGATAATACGAATTAAGACTACCAGCTATGCCGTCAGCCATTATAATAGATTTACGTGGTTTCCTATTTTTACACTAGGCAAATACTGAGGACTCTTCCTTAATTAAGACTATTAGAGAAAATTCTGAAACAACCCAGATGCAAGCTTATAGCTGCCCGCTCTCCCTAACCACACAGCCAACTCCCCCAGTCACAGAGCTTGACTACACAATTGCCATCTTGGACCCAGTTTACGAGTAGTAGCAGGCTGTAGTCTTAAGTTAGGTACTATACCGACATTTGTCTTGTTGTAAAGTGGGAATCTATTTCGCACATTGCTGACATGTAATTCGAATCTAATCTATTTCTTTTCTTTAAAGTTTATATTACGTTTTGTAAAGTAAGTCTGTAAATGCATTCTTTTCATTGGTATTTTCACTACGTTAGTAATACGTATTCGAATGCGTGTGCTATGTAATGTGTTTAATGTAATAAATTACTAAAAAGTGATTAAAGTGTGTGTGCGTGTGTAGAGAATTAAACACTTTAATGCTTCTGTAAACTTTGAGGGCACGGTGTGCAAGGGAAAAAGAGGCCAGCGTGTTGCCATCTGAGCTATAGAGACAGATGTCAATATAAATTAAACCAAACCCTCCCTAAAAGTAACATTCTTTTACAGTTTCCCCTATCTGTCTGTCTGTTATTCAGGTCTGAGATTTTTATTTTATGTATGACATACAACCTGTACGTGTTTTCCGTGAACAAAAGTCTTAACGCTTTCATGATTATAGCGTTGAGGTTTATCGCTTTTGAACACATAGCTTTATTTACTAAGTAATGTGAACATTATAGTAGAAAACTAAAGTCTCTAGTGTTCAAATCTATAAGCTCGAAATGCTACAATCAAAAATTCAGTCTTCTAATTCTAAAAAACCTGCTAAATATGCGACTAAAATGGTGCGTCCTGAGTAGCCGTCCGAACTATTCAGCGTGACAGATTAATTTTTGTGTGACTATGTTCGATTTATAGATAGGTCAGAGAATTTTTAAGATATTCCCATGCCTGTTGCAAGTAGTTACCAAAAGGGTAACATTATTTTATTTTTATCTGCAGTGGGAGAAAATGATAACATTAAAAGCAACAAACGTATTGTCTCATGTACACTTATTTGACTCAATCTAGACGGAGTAGCAACAACATACTATCAGTTAGCGCATTAATTGTAATTACTAAATTTATGATATCCATTTTAATCGATAATATTTTTATGAGCACGTTCGATTCATAACCAGGTAAGGGATTTCCTTTAGTAGCCCCCATCTGGTCGTATGTAGCGACTAAAAGAGAGGAAATCATTTTATTTTTATAAACAAGGTAAGTTAACAACAGACATTGTATGAATACATTCCCCCTCCCCTCCCTCTACCCACACAGTTTTTGCGACAAACATAAGCGCTGTCCGAGCCATTCAGCGTAACAGAGTAAGTATACACCATTCTGTGTGTGTCTTGATTAAATTTCAAAAAATCTTCTCCGCAGCGAGAAGACGCTTTTCATAGTTATTTGTTTGTCGGATGAGGACGTAAAGCCATGCGCTAACCCGCAATGCTACTCGATAGGACAAGGAGTATGTGTTACTACCCTCTCCCATATGACATGATATTAATTTTTTCTATCAGGGCCATCTATCTGTCGATGGAGACGTAAAACCTTAAGCAGACCTTACGATAACACAGATGTGTTTTCAAGAAAGAGGAGAAGTAGTGTACATAATTGTTTATCTGTCGGATGTAATGACAAGCCTCTAAGAAAGTGTAGGGAAGAGATGATTTAGCAAGATGGCATCGGGAAGGGCATCTCGCCACAAAACTATGCACTGCAATGTTAATCCTGCATTTCCGGTCCTCTACAACAGAATATAACCTTCCAAGTGTGCTTGATCCCTGTCGTCATGTTTAATTCTGGTTCATAAGGAGGAGGCAGGTAACGCTGTGACGTTACGTTATTTGTCCGTCAGATGGTGTCTAAAAGCCTTGAACTGGACCAGGCCCCTTCCAAAATAGCGTCCGTCAGATAGTGACGTAGTCATGTGCAAACTGCACTTCTAGGCAGTCTGTCGGATGGAGACGTAAAGTCTAAGGAACATGTCAACAACAAAATAGCGATTAGGATAGATGCAGCTAAAACGAATATGAATCTTTTTACGTCCTTCATTTTATTTTATTATCTTCTCTGCGTCCTAAGGGCATCCGGTAGCCTATACATGTTATTTACAAAATAAAGACTAGGATAGGTACAGCTAAAAACAGGATTCATCATCATCATCATCATCAATGGTGGTCTGCCTGTCGGCAGGTCTTCGCATGAATTCTCCACGCTGTTCTGTCTTCAGCCATTCTCTTTGTCTTCCAATAGTTTCTATTTACCTTTACACTCTCTACTAAGTGATACCTCTTCCTTCCTCTCTTAAGTTTTCCTTGTATCTTCCCTTCCAATTCTTCGGTTATTAAACAATTTTGTCGCAAGCAGTGGCCTAACCAATTTTTCTTCCGTCTTTGAATGCATTTCAATATCGTTCTCCTTCCTTCACCCACTCTTTTTAATACTTACTCGTTTCTTACTTTTACCTGCCAGCTGATTCTCTCCATCTTCCGCCAGATCCACATTTCAGATGCTTCTAGTCTTCTTTCTTCCTCTTTTCTCAACGTCCACGTCTCAGCCCCATAATGCGCCACACTCCACACAAAGCACTTCACTAACCTCTTCTTAAGGTCCCTATTTAGAGGCCCACTCAACAGTGTCCTTCGTTTCATAAATGCTTCCTTGGCCATTGCAATTCTAGTCTTCACTTCGTCCAAGCAATACATATTTCTGATTATATTTCCCAAATATTTGAATTTATACACTTGTTCGATCTCCTCCCCCGAAAGTATTATTTAACTGTTGAGTCCTTCTTTGACCCCGTTATCATTGCCTTGGTTTTTCCTATTAATTTTCATGCCTCACTTCTTACAGGATCTGTTCAATTTTTCCAACATAGCATTCATCATTTTCTCAGTTTCTGCTAGAACCGCCATGTCATCTGCAAATCGAATGCATTCAATTCTTTTTCCTACAACTGCCACATCCTGTTTTCCTTGAAAGCAATTTGCAATTAATTTCTTCAATGTATATTAAACAGCGTTGGTGAAAGACAAAAGCCTTGCCTCACCCCTCTGCCAATTCTGCTTCCTTCTGACAGATCATGTCCTATTCTGATTTGGACAATTCGGTTTATGTAAAGGTTCTTAATTAGACTTCTTTCTTTCCAGTCTACTCCATTCTTCTTCAGTGTGCCCACCAAAATCTCCCATTGAACTCTATCAGAAGCCTTTTCCAGATCAATAAAAGTCACAAATACCAGTCTTCCTTTTCAAACGTATCTTTCTCCAATAGTTCTTAGTAACCGAATAGTCTCTCTTCTAGCTTTTCCCTTTCTAAATCCATACTGCTCTTCCTTAATCGATTCATCTAATTTTTTATATAACCCTCGATTCAGGACAATCAATAGTACTTTTGCTGCATGGGAAATCAGACGTATGGTCCTGTGATCTTCAAACTTACATACATCCTTTTTCTTTGCTACAGGGACCATCACTGTGGTTAGGCCAGTTGCCCGTCCCGTATATTCTGTTACAAAGTGATGTTAAAATTTGCGTACCGTTATTTCCTAACCCTTTTACAATTTCTATTGTTTATTATCTTCCCTGCGTCCTAAGGACTATGACAGACGATGAGGAGCGAGAGGGAAGGCATCTATCCGTGAAAACTGGCGACAGACGATGAGGAGAGAAGGGACAGACGATAAGGAGAGGGTATCTATGTCTCGGTTGGAGACGTAAAGCCTTAAGCAGACAACACGATAACACAGGTGCACAACTAGGTAGAGATTCGTTTTAGGTAAAAGAAGAGGAGGTGTGATCATAGTTATTTGTCCGTCGGATGGAGACGTAAATACTCCAAGATGAGTCGGAAAGGGCATCTCGCCATATAACTAGGGCCCTGTAAAGTTATACCCTCGAAAATGGTGTCGAAAAGGGAGTCTGAATGTATAACTACGCCCTTGGTACCGGGAAGGGTATCTGGCTGTAAAACTACGAGGATAGGTCTCTCCTAGATAGCGTCGAGAAGGGCATCTGACCGTAATCCTAGACCCTGTAAGGTTAGGCCCCTCCAAGGTGGTGTCTCAAAACCATGTGGTGTGGAGCTAAGTCCTGTCAAGATGACAGCTGTGAGGTTAGCCTCGTCCACTTATTCAAAATTTCGCTCCTCACATCTGTCAAAAAGCACGTGGTTAGGACCTGTCAAGATGAGAGCAGTGAGGTTAGGGTTCGTCTCTTTTTCAAAATTCCGAGCCTCATACTTGTCAAAAACATCTGGTGTGTTTCTAAGTTCCGTCGAGATGACAGCTGTAAGGTTAGGATCGTTCTCTTTTTCAAAATTCCGCACTACATACTTGTTAAAAGCATGCGGTGTGTGGCTAACTCCCGTCAAGATGACAACAGTAAGGTTAGCCTCGTCCACTTATTCAATTTCCGCCCCAAACAAGTGCACTTGGTCGAAAAGTGATGTTAGGACCCGTCAAGATGACAGGTGTCAAGATGTCAGCTCTCAAACAAGTGCACGTGGCCTTGTTTGTGAACAGTAACACGTGCCTGTGACGTCATGACCACGTGACAGTGACGTCATGGGGTCGATGACCTTGCCAGTGGTCAATAACTCGTGGGAAAGTGCTGACGCAGCACCAATTGTTCTAGAACATACAATTTCCTACTACTCATGAGGAGCCAGTGTAGATATAGAAAGAAATTTTCTTGTGAGGCACAACTGGTGGGATTTCAGCAGGACATATCACTTCAGTTGGATTCGGGAGGCCAGTTGGATTGCGTAGCCAAAGACGTTTCCAAGGCATTTGACAGTGGGAAACATGGAATATTATTAAAGGAACTTGAGGGAATAGGACTGGATATAAGGGTTATATGTTGGATAATAACATTTCTAAATTCAAGGGTTCAAAGAGTCAAAGTAGGAAATAATGTAGCACAGGAAGAGAAAGATTAGAAGGGAATACCACAGGAATTCCTCCGCGCCTCAGCCGCAGCGCGCCGCCCGCTCCCCGCTGGATACCGTGGTTCATATCCCAGTCACTCCATGTGAGATTTGTGCTGGACAAAGCGGAGGCAGGGCAGGTTTTTCGACGGGTACTGTCATCTCTCATTCCAGCGACACTCTTCAATTTCATTTCATCTGCCTGTCATTAATTATTGCCCCAGAGGAGTGCGGCAGGCTTCGGCAGCCGGCACGACTCCTGTCCTCGCCGCTAGATGAGGGGTTTATTCATTGCATTCCTGACCCGCTCAAATGACTGGATTTTTCTTTCCTTTCCACAGGATAGTAAAATCGGCCCATTACTATTCTTAATATATGCAAATGAGTTAGGGAACAATACAGCACCAAAAATATGATTGTAAGCAGATGATATCATTATTAATAGGCAACTAAATAACGTAGAGAATTGTACAGAATTACAAAGGGACCTTGACAGTATCCAACAATGGGTGGAAGAGAATAATATGACAATTAATGGAGGCAAATCAATTGTCACAACGTTTACAAACAGGAGCTTAAAAACTGAATTTAAATATTCTTTGGATGGGGTAATTATCTCAAAAGATGGCAAGTGCGAATACTTAGGTGTGAGATTTGGAAGTAATTTGCACTGGATGTGTCACGTTGATGACACTTTTCGGAAAGCATACGGATCGTTACATGTCGTAAAGAGGCTACTTAAATGATGCAACAAAGAATTAAAAGAGTAATGTTACTTAAGTATGGTTCGTCCATTATTGAAATATGCAAACAGTGTTTGGGGTCCTCACCAGGAATACATAATAAAAGAAATGGAAGTTGTGCAGAAGAAACCAGCAAGACATTTCAGGAGAAAAAGTAGTGTATCAGAAATGTTAGAGAAACTTGGGTGGGAAGCTTTAAGTAAGAGGAGAGAAAAAACTAGACGCATAGGATTATTATAGAGCCTATAAAGGAGAGGTAAATTTTCATTCATTAGGAAGGTCGTGAAGGAGTGGAACAGTTTAGCTGAAGTGCTTGACCCTTCTCCAAAATCTGTATATATATTCAAGAAAGGAATAAACGGCAACAGTGAAAAGAAATGTTAGCGTGCTTTCGACCTGTGTAGGTTATTGCAATAATGATTTTTTGTGAATAAATGAATTCCATCCCCTTATCTACGGAGACTGGACAGCTGAAGTAGGTAGTGGTGAAGTACAGTGGGGACTTAGAGGGCCCTGGGACCGCTACGGTAACTATGTAAGCCTTTCAGGAACTCTGAAGAAAGGTGGCAAAAGGGGCTCTTGTTAAGACGCAGCAGGTCGTTATGCACGTTAAGTTCCAAAGTGGGTTAAAGAAGCAATGCACATTTAAATCTTATAGCAATATTGTATAGTATTCTTGAAGTGATTCCACATGCTGTGTGCGAGTTGATTATGTGTGCAAGTACAGAAGGTATAATGAGTAGAATTTTTTAAATAATATAAATTTATTAAGGATGAGCTGTGTGTTGAAAATGTTAATGTAAATTGTATAATACAGTATTTGAGGAGAAACATATTTTGATCTTTTAAAATTAAAATGTAGTCGTTGAGAATAATGTACAGTATTTTTGTGTATCATTTGCCATAGAGGTAGAGACATCATGTGCAAAAAAAAAATATATTTATATTTTATACTTAATTTTTGATCGCCTGTATTCTTCTCTGCCATCATCATTTTCCATTCCTTTATTTTATCCATTCGTCAATCACGTACATTATCTCCCGAGTTATTGACTGATTCCTAGTTGACCTTTTCTTCCTAACCGCAGTGGTATGTATAAGTTAGGAAATGTGTTTGGAAGGGTTATAGGGAGGTGTATTCAGGCAAGCGGAGTGGTGTAGGGAGCGGTAATAAGGGCACAGGGATCTGGAAGTCAAGTAGGGATGACAAAAAATGTAGTAGTGAATGTAGAAGTACTGTAAAGAAAGGAATAGAATTACGTAATTTTATACACTGACTGACAGAGCAATGCAACACCAAGAAGGAGTGGTCAGAACTTAATGCCAATTGCAGGGTAGACTGACATCACTGAGGTATGCTCATGATGTGAAATGCGCCGCTGTGCTGCGCACGTAGCGAACGATAAATGGGACACGGCGTTGGCGAATGGCCCACTTCGTACCGTGATTTCTCAGCCGACAGTCATTGTAGAACGTGTTGTCGTGTGCCACAGGACACGTGTATAGCTAAGAATGCCAGGCCGCCGTCAACGGAGGCATTTCCAGCAGACAGACGACTTTACGAGGGGTATGGTGCTCGGGCTGAGAAGGGCAGGTTGGTCGCTTCGTCAAATCGCAGCCGATACCCATAGGGATGTGTCCACGGTGCAGCGCCTGTGGCGAAGATGGTTGGCGCAGGGACATGTGGCACGTGCGAGGGGTCCAGGCGCAGCCCGAGTGACGTCAGCACGCGAGGATCGGCGCATCCGCCGCCAAGCGGTGGCAGCCCCGCACGCCACGTCAACCGCCATTCTTCAGCATGTGCAAGACACCCTGGCTGTTCCAATATCGACCAGAAGACCAGAACAATTTCCCGTCGATTGGTTGAAGGAGGCCTGCACTCCCGGCGTCCGCTCAGAAGACTACCATTGACTCCACAGCATAGACGTGCACGCCTGGCATGGTGCCGGGCTAGAGCGACTTGGATGAGGGAATGGCGGAACGTCGTGTTCTCCGATGAGTCACGCTTCTGTTCTGTCAGTGATAGTCACCGCAGACGCGTGTGGCGTCGGCGTGGAGAAAGGTCAAATCCGGCCGTAACTGTGGAGCGCCCTACCGCTAGACAACGCGGCATCATGGTTTGGGGCGCTATTGCGTATGATTCCACGTCACCTCTAGTGCGTATTCAAGGCACGTTAAATGCCCACCGCTACGTGCAGCATGTGCTGCGGCCGGTGGCACTCCCGTACCTTCAGGGGCTGCCCAATGCTCTGTTTCAGCAGGATAATGCCCGCCCACACACTGCTCGCATCTCCCAACAGGCTCTACGAGGTGTACAGATGCTTCCGTGGCCAGCGTACTCTCCGGATCTCTCACCAATCGAACACGTGTGGGATCTCATTGGACGCCGTTTGCAAACTCTGCCCCAGCCTCGTACGGACGACCAACTGTGGCAAATGGTTGACAGAGAATGGAGAACCATCCCTCAGGACACTATCCGCACTCTTATTGACTCTGTACCTCGACGTGTTTCTGCGTGCATCGCCGCTCGCGGTGGTCCTACATCCTACTGAGTCGATGCCGTGCGCATTGTGTAACCTGCATATCGGTTTGAAATAAACATCAATTAATCGTCCGTGCCGTCTCTGTTTTTTCCCCAACTTTCATCCCTTTCGAACCACTCCTCCTTGGTGTTGCATTTGCTCTGTCAGTCAGTGTACATATCAGGTGGCTCACGGACGCCGAACTTTCTACTTATAAATGTCCCCCATGCATAAGTGATGTGTGGGGTGTCGTGTCTACCAACTGATTTTAACAGGGGAACTACTGCCAGCGGGCAGGTTAGATCAGAATATGAAGAGATAACAAACACAGTCACACTCGCAGCATGTTACTCAGCGCCGCCGGTCGAATGCATCCCTTGCATTCGTAAACATCGTTTTCGACCGCATAGTTCTAGGCTGGTGTATGGTACAGCCGCACTGTATTTGCGTTCTACATATCGGCAGTAGCTAGTGTGATCAGCAGCGGTGAATACATAGACATTATTTTAAGCTGGACAACCTGGTCGGAATGCAACAGAAGCTCCAAACAGACGTACACCTTCTACACACATATTTCGCCGAACAGTATTCGTTTTCGTTCCATGCAATCATCTCTTTTATCGAGTTGAATGTCTACACGTGTCTAAATTAATAAGTTATTAGATTTTATTTACTGTATCTTTGGCGTGTCTACAAACAGTAGCAGCGGTTAGGGGGTGGGGTAAGGAGGGACAGTCGCTCCGACCCGCACTTTGTGGAGCAAATATGACATTTTAGCCATCTGGAACTAGGAATTATTTTAAAAAAGCTATTTGTACAAGCCTTGTTGTCTTATATACTAAATCTTTCCTTTATTGTACAGCGCTACGACAAAAAGTGGAGACGTTGCATGTGCTGTGAGGAAGGGTAGTAGGAGTACAAATTTTTGCCGAGGTCGTGGCCACGGAGTTATAATTCAATCGCTTGCCGCGCGCATTCGTCTGTTTGACAGTCTCTTTTTTGTCTGTTAGTTTCTTAGCGTGTATTCAAATACTAAATGATTATTAATTGCATAATCATGCCGTACATCTATGTAATTGTACAGGGCAATCTGGCCGTGGGGTTAGGGGCGCGCAGTTGTGAGCTTGCACTCGGGAGATAGTGGTTTCGATCCCATTGTCGACACCACTGAAGATGGTTTTCCGTGGTATCCCATTTTCATACCAGGCAAACGCTGAGGCTGCACCTTAATTAAGGCCACATTTGCTTCCTTCCCATAAGTTCTATCTGTGTCGGTGCGACATAAAGTCAACTGTAAAAACAGATATGTTTAATTGTAATTTTAATTTCAACGCGAGAGAATACCAACTTTACATTCACCGGACTAAATTATTTTGTTTGTGTTATGCTTTTTTATAAGTAAATTTAATTAATCAGCCCCGTGGATTAGGCCTATTCGTGATCATAGTTTTTTTTTTAGATTTTGATTCAATGCTGTATAATAAAATTTTCACCAGGTCTCACAAACATACTACGGGGCATTTACTTAATAAATAACACAAAGAAATAACTTAGGAACGTTGGTATTATCTCCTGTTGAAATACGATTACAACTGTTTTCTTTGTTTTTTTATAATTGGCTTTTCGTCGCACCGACATAGATAGGATTTATGACGACGATGAGACAGAAAAGGGCTACGCGTGGAAAGGAAGCGACCGTGGCCTTAAATAAGGTACAGCCCCAGCACTTGCCTGGTGTGGAAATGGGAAACCACGGACAACCATCTTCAGGGCTGCTGACAGTGGGATTCGAAACTACTATCTCCCGAGTGCAAACTCAGAGCCGCACGCCCGTAAGCCCACCACCACCTCGCCCGGTATAATTACATAGAGGTACGACATGATTATGCAATTAAAAATAATTTAGTATTTGAATACTCACTAAGTAACTAACAGACACTGAAGAGACTGCCGGACTGATGAATGCGCGCGGCAAGTGGGTGAATTATAACTCAGTGGCCACGACCTCGGCAAAAAATATATACCCCTACTACCCTTCCTCACAGCACAGGCAAAGTCTCCATTATTTGCCGCAGTGCTATACAAATTGGTTAGCGGCGACGAACAGCATTTTGTGCGTATTTCCATCAATAATTATGTGAATAATTAAAGAAAATAAACGAAGGAATTAGCAGATAAGATAACAAGGTTTGTACAAACAGCTTTTTAAAACAATTCCTAATTCCAGCTGGCTAAAGTGGAATGAAAATGTAATGTATATTCCACAAAGTGGAGGGGGGGCGACTGTCTCTCCTCACCGCACCCACTAATCGCCGCTACTGTTTGTAGACACGTAAAAGGTGTAGAAAAGGAAATCTAATAATTTATTTATACACATGTAGACATTTCACTCGATCGAAGAGTTGCATGTATGAAACAAAAACTAATACTGTTCGGTGAAGTACGTATGTAGAAGGCATACGTCTGTTTGGAGCTTCGGTTGCATTCCGACCTGATTGTCCAGATTAAAATAATGTCTGTGTATTCACCGCTGCTGATCACACTAGCTACTGCCGATATGCAGACAGCAAATATAGCGCGGCTGTAGCATACACCAGCCTAGAACTATTCGGTCAAAAACGATGTTTACTAATGCAAGGGATGCATTCGACCGGCAGCGCTGAGTAACATGCTGCGAGTGTGACTGTGTTTGTTATCTCTTCATATTCTGACGTAACCTGCCCGCTGGAGGAGTTCACCTGTTAAAATCAGTTGGTAGACACCCCACACATCACTTATGCATGCGGGACATTTATAAGTAGAAAGTACGGCGTTCGTGAGCCACCTGGTATACTGATCCAGTCGGACACCATCCCGAAAAGCCCACACTGGCAGCAACAACAAAATTAACTTACAAGAAAAGAAACAAGTGGAAGCCGACGTCACCATTACAAACACAACAACGAAAACATACATAACTTACCCCAAACAGAGCTGGTGATCACTAACCGTGGAAAGGAAAAAACTTGTCACTGTAAGGATTTTAATTCTTAACAAGAAGGACAACCTTCTTATAATAAATAGGTCATTTTATATAAAATTACGATTTGGACAATGAATTAAAGAAAAGGAAAGGAACACCCTCAAGGTTGATTAAAATTAAAATAAAATATTAAATAATCTAACAACTTTGCCTACCGATTGATCATAACTAACAAACACAGAACTAGCCCAACAACTAACCTCACATAGCAACAATTAGAAAATTAAAAAAGATAATAATAATAAACATCATCGGTGCCTTCGATTTAATTTACACATTTCACGGTTTCCTGTCTTTCAATTTGCCAGAAATTTTATGTAAAATAAATAATTCCATGTCCTGATGAAATTCTTTAACCAGGTTAAATACCTAGATAGGGTATTAGGCGAGGAGCTCCCATAAGAAAATTTACCACGCACACATGAATGGAATGAAGCAAAATTAAATTAAGAATCCCCCAAATGAATGGGGCATAAACCAGAAAAATAATATCCCGGGATTTGAAAGTGATATTAACACAATCGCACTCAAATAATCTTCAGGTAAAAATATAAGCAAGAACAGCAGCCAACATTACTTAACACCACCAACCAAAATAAATAACAACAACGACACACACCCACCAAAGAAAGGAATCAGCCAGTCCCAAGCGGGGACGCAACAATGCAAATTAGGGATCAGAGGAAACACAGAAAAGCAAGACCATAAATAAATTTAAGAAAAGGCCCAAGAAAACACAAACAGAAACAATCTAAATGTGGGAAAGAAAGAACAATGAGAAAATAATTGTGAACACTGCCTCACTTAGTATCCTTTGACTATGCGAACACAACCCCAAATAGATGTGAAGCTGAAGAATTTTTAAAACTTACAATCTTGAGGTTCCCGTCGAAGATCCAAGGCTCTCGCCATACTTACGGCGATGAGGTTAGTAGAAAATATATAATTCGAAAGTAGTATAATACAGGGATTCGGGCGCCTCCTCCTCCTCCGGCTCCCAGGGGCCTCCTCCTCCTCGTCCTCCCAGGAGGACTTCCCAGGTGCCCGCTCCTCCTCCCGCGGGAAATTTGAATTGATAAACAAAGCCACGTGCTTTTTGACAGCTATCATCGATAACATCGCATCGCTAACCTCAGTATTGCCATCTTGACGGACCTAAACCTTAGTGGTACCAACTTAACCTAACTAGCGCGAGATTTGAATCGGTAAACAAATCCACGTGCTTTTTGACAGACAACAACGTATCGCAAACCTCAGTGCTGCTATCTTGACGGGCCTAAACCTTAGCGCTGCCAACTTAACCTTACTAGCGCGAGATTTGAATCGGTAAACAAAGCCACGTGCTTTTTTGACAGCTGTGGATGACAGCCATCTTTAATCAAAAGAGCACCGTGCTGCCCTCTTGCAGGTAATCTCGTCAGCTATCATCCGCCATCTTTTATCTACAGAGCACCGTGCTGCCCTCTTTATGGCTACTACCTTAAGCACGTAGTAGCGGGCAATTTGAAAAGTTCCGTTAGCTGTCATCCGCCATCTTTAATCAAGACAGCACAGTGCTGCACTCTTTAGTTGAAATGTGGTTGTGGCAAATTCCACATTCTCTTGCTTGGAAACAAACTCACATGCTTTTTGTCATCTACTATCTTTATTCAAGAGAGCAGCGTGCTGCACTCTTTAGTTGAAATGTGGTGCTTTTTTGACAGCCGTCATCCGCCATATTTAATCTTATAAATAAATGCCCGTAGATTCTATTTTCTTGCTTGTCGTAAATGGAATTGTAGAACTCCTTGCTCTTGGAGGCTGTTTCTGTCCATATCCCTTTTTATCCAAATTCTGCTGCCCTTCAAGTTCCTCGCACTATTCAAAATTCGGCTTGCCAATAATGAGGAAACAAAATTCTAACGGGTCTACTTCCTCTATTCTTTCCCATCCTATACACATCATCTATCTCCCTTTCGGTACACTCAATGCCTAATTTCTCTCTCATTAGCTTAAGGACTGAGCTCATCAATTCCATCTTAGATTCTCCTTCCGTTTCATCCAGTCCGTAAATAATAATATTTCTTCTCTTCTCCTCCGTTCTTCTGCTATCTCGCCATTGAAGTACCTGTACTTGTTCTTCTAGCTCCTGTATCCTCTGATTTATTATAGCTCTTTCTTCCTTGTCTTCTCTTATCTTCGCCTGTATTTCTGTTAGATCTTTGGTTATGCTTTCCTTCATATCGTAGATTTGTTGGAACTGTGCTTCGAACATTTCTTTGGTCTGGTCAGCCTGAGAAGCATCGCGGACAACTTCCTTGATTTTCTCAATGTCCTCCCATGTCAATGGGCGTGGGTTCATCTCGACGCCTCCGATGACTCATAGAGTAGCCACTATAGCTGCCGCCATCAACAGTTCTGTCAGTCCTATTTCTTTATTAAATCCTGATTTACAGTCCGTCTTGATCCACTTGACCCGGTTGTGCCATCGCCCTATCACACTCCTATACTGCTGCACTGTTACGCCATATTGCTTTTCCTGCACTTCCGCACCGTTACCACGCACGTCTGCTCACTAGCTCAGCTCAGCAAAGACTGGCATCTTTAATCAACAGAGCACCGTGCTGCTATCATGCGGGTAATTTCGTTAGCTGTCATCCGAAATCTTTAATCTACAGAGCACCGTGCCGCACTCTCGCGAGCAATTTTGTCAGCTGTCATCCGCCATCTTTAATCAAGAGAGTGCAGTCCCGCACTCTTTAGTTGAAATGTGGTGGCAGCTAATTCCACTTCCGCCATCTTTAATTTACAGATCACCGTGCCGCACTCTTTGTGGTGGCGGACAATTTAAAAGAACATGTCAAGGAATACCTTTGTTATAAGAGAAAAAAAGAAAAAATAATAAGACTACAGTTCTGAACGGCTTGCTTAAGATAGCGATTGTTATAACCTCCTTCTCCCTGCTCTGTGAAGGCATAGCTTTATCGAATACTTGAAGATTATATTACAGAAGAAGTTATTAAGAATATAATCGAACACTGTACTCGATACAACATATGATCAGAACATCGATTGTTGTGTTTGAGGTGCACCTTCTTTCTAAGAGAAAACAAGACTACAGTTCTGAACAGCTTGCGTAAGGTATTGATTGTTTGCTTAGCATAACTTGCACCTAAAATGCATTTGTAAAACAATAAATTCTAGTCTTATCACATCAGGAAGGGTCTGGCTAAATCCTGGTCTTTCAGCGTAAGGAGGGGCATCTAGCCGTAAAACAGATCCTTGCGATTTTAAATCTTGCGTCAGGAGGGGCACTCGGCTTTAAAACATATTTTAATCCCGGTCCTGTTACGTTAGGAACCGCATCTAGCTGTAAAACAGGAGCTCCTAACATTTACAGTGTTAAGCTTTAGGAACAGGCTACGTGCTCACACTGGGTTACATCATTTGTTGTTCGATTTTTGTTCCGCTGCTTAGAACACTGTCTTTGAAGTTATATCAGTGCAGTCAGTCAGAGTGAGGTGCGGAATGCATGCGTTGACTGAAATTGTACGCTAGTCTTCCGGCTGTAGTAATCTTCAGCGAGGACACTGCGTGCATGATAAGCTACTTGTAACTCAAAGAGCATTTTCTTAGTCGTGTTGGTAATTCCTTCTAGTGTAAGTTCCTAAGATAAAATATTATGATTGTGCCAGCACATAGCCTACTCCTATCGAAAGAGCCTGCACGGTGCCGGCACATAGGCTGTTGAAGGAGCCTGTACAAGGTTTAACGTCGCCATCAACAGCGTTATATGCCGTTACTTAATGCTCGCTTTTTGCACACCCTCTGGTTATTCGAAACTGCCTGAGAATGTAATATGCAACAGTAGGATCGCCTCCATCCGACTCTTGTACCCGAAATCATTCTCGCTACTTCGGGAGATAGCGGGTTCGAACCCCTACTGTCAGAAGCCATAAAAATAGCAAATGATAGGCGAGGGACCTGCGCAATCGTCACTAGTAATTACATGATCTAGCCGGATGCGGTCTTAGCTCAATACCTTTAAGTACCTACACGCAAGGAATATCGTAGATGTCGGCTTTTTACCTTACCCTTACAGGCAGGGGATACCGTAGATGTGATCTTCGCTCAGTTCCTTTAAGTACCTACACGTAAGGAATATCGTAGATGTCGGCTTTTTGCTTAGCTGAGCACCCTTACAGGCAGGGGATACCATAGATGTGATCTTACCTCAGTACCTTTAAGTACCTAAGGTAAGGAATACCGTAGATGTCGGCCTTTTGCTTAGCTGAGCATCCTGCTAAGTACAGACAGGGATATTATAGATGTGATCTTAGCTCAGTGCCCTTGAGGATCACTTCTTAGCCTAGCGCATCGATATGTATAAAGGTATTCTCAAATATGTCGTATCGTGTTCTATTCTAGTCTTGATCACTTATCTAGTGTTTTGAACACATCAATTAATGTTCTGATCACATCTTAAGATTAAAAACATCGAGTGCAGTGTTCGATTCTAGTCTTGCTATGTTTTAATCTGATTTAATGTTCTAATCACATGTTGAAGTTAACAACATCGAGTGCAGTGTTCGCTTCTAGTCTTGTTATGTTTTACAATCTTGCTTTTGCAATGCATGTTCGATAGAGATGTACCTTGACAGAGCAGGAAAAGTTCGATTCTAGTTTTGCTATGTTTTAACCTGATTTAATGTTCTAATCACATGTTGAAGTTAACAACATCGAGTGCAGTGTTCGATTCTAGTCTTGTTATGTTTTACAATCTTACTTTTGCAATGCATGTTCGATAGAGATGTACCTTGACAGAGCAGGAAGAGCAGCTCAGTAAGTATGTTGAGAAGATATTTTTTTGTTTTTCTAAACAGTGCTTGATTCTGGTCTTGCAATGCTGAGTTGTACAACATCGAACTATAGTATGCGATTCTAGTTGTAATAGGTTTTAAACAGCAGTATGTGTTCAAGTCTAAACATACATCACTGCAGTTACGCGATATGTATAAAGGTATTCTCAAACATGTCGTATCGTGTTCTATTCTAGTCTTGATCACTTATCTAGTGTTTTGAACACATCAATTAATGTTCTGATCACATCTTAAGGTTAAAAACATCGAGTGCAGTGTTCGATTCTAGTCTTGCTATGTTTTAATCCGATTTAATGTTCTAATCACATGTTGAAGTTAACCACATCGAGTGCAGTGTTCGCTTCTAGTCTTATTATGTTTTACAATCTTGATTTTGCAATGCATGTTCGACAGAGATGTACCTTGACAGAGCAGGGAGAGTTCGATTCTAGTCTTGCTATGTTTTAATCTGATGTAATGTTCTAATCACATGTTGAAGTTAACAACATCGAGTGCAGAGTTCGATTCTAGTCTTGTTATGTTTTACGATCACAGAGCAGGAAGAGCAGCTCAGTAAGTATGTTGAGAAGATAATTATTTTTCTAAACAGTGTTTGATTCTAGTTATGTACAAGTACATTTATTGAACATAACAGGCGATTTCACCCCTATACATGTTCACATACAGAGAAAAGGAAAAATAAACAATAGAGAATACAAATTACTAACTACTGCTACCGTCCGGCCGTGTCATCAGCCTGGTGAGAAAAAGGCCGCCCTCCTCATGATGACACAGCCGGCACTAACTGTGGGGCCCTAAGGCGAAACCCCAACAATCCTAACCAGATGACAGTGCGTTTATTCTCACCATTCCATTGCAACAAACCACATCTAACTGGATCCACTCTCCTCTCCTATCCCACCTATCGCATTCTTCCCTTCCTTTACTTATTTGGAGTGGGCCTTACCCACCCCGTCATTTTCCCTTGCCCATCCTCCCTTATCCCCCCTAATATGCATGAATGGCGAGAAAAGGCACCTGCCCTAATTTCATAATAATAATAATAATAATAATAATAATAATAATAATAATAATAATAATAATAATAATAATAAACCACTCAGATCACCAAAAAAAGAAAAAGAAGAGAAAATTATCGTATCCCCTGGGCATGTCATAAGGCTCGTTAGACACTCCGGAAACGTGAAACCCCTAAAGTAGAGCCACCACAGCAGTCATCCTCAGAGCCTCGTGCCATGCCCCTCATTCCGTAGAATTAACACCCCAGAATCAAGAGAGTAAAACTAAAAGAGAGAATCATAGTAATAATAATAATGAAAGTAATAATAATAGTAATAATAATCTATGTATAAGAGTATTATTCGTAACAGTCATTTGCTGTAGCAGTCTCTTACTCAATATTCAAGCATGCTCATCAAGTGTCCTTATTTCGTTCTGCGCTTTCGTCACTTTATTGTTACTGACCTACACCTAATCAATACTGCAAACAACACCACTCGGCATTTCAACACTTGCATTCCCACCAACTCTAACACAAACAGAAAGACCTTGCCTTCATGTAATCCCATATCATTACCCAACTCCCCATACTCAACTAAGTACACAACTCCTATCTTCCCTAGCTCATTTGAATCTTATCATACAATCCCCTTCCCTTATATACACACTCTTCCCATATACATACAAAACTATTCCACCCCCCTACTCATTTGTCCAACCTCTAACTCAGCCTCCTTCATTTTACTCTCGCACGCCTTTTTTGCCGCGCATAAATACCTGTTCAATTCACCCCCTTTTTCCCACTGCTTAATAATCCATCTCAAGATTGCTTTCTCATCCCCCCTTCCCAATATTTTCCGATGCTCTTCACTCAATAATCCATGTCTTATCTCCCTCGTTTCCTCGCAATCTCTTAGCAAATGAAATTCATCATTCACTGCTCCACAAAGTATACATCTTGTCTTATCCCTCCCCTGCATCCAACCTGTATTCCTTGGCAAACCTAACAACCACCACATCATTCCATATCGTTTTGACCTATCAACGTATCTAATATTCAACCCTGCTATCTCCTCTATTTTCGTCAAAACCTTTAACGAATTTCTCAATCTGCTTTCCCCTAATAATTTCTGCCTATGGATATCTCTAATCCTCCTTTCCAGTATCTTCATCCCTCTAACTTCTGTCTTCGACCATACCTTCCCCCACAGGTGTCCTAATCCTATCTTCTACACATATCCCTTTATTTTTTCTAGCCAGCCCCCCTTATACATGCTCTTACATGGCTGTTCATACGCTGCCTGCAATATCTTCCCACATTCCTGTCTTTTTAAATTCATCCAGTATCTCACTATTCTTTTTACCCCCTCTGATTCCAAATCCTTCCCACACATTAGTTCCGCCCCTGCATTTGCTGTGCACCTCGGTAAGCCCATTACTAACTTAGCAAAACTACTAACAATCCTTCTTAGTTCCTCTCTTTTCTCATCCAGCCCCCAAACGTCTGCGCCGTACAATACCCTCCCAAAAATTACCGACCTTAACACTAGCCTCAGGGTTTTATAACTGATACCCGGATATTTGGTTAGCATGTTTCTGACTGAGGCTAGGGCTGCCAATCCCCTGTTTTTCGCCCTTCTGATCTGGTCATTCCACGTTCCTTTGTCATTAAAATAACTCCTAGATATTCCAACTTCCTTACCTGTTCCAAACTTTCTCCCTGCATTACCCAATTACCTTCTATCTTTCTTCTTTTGTCTACCTGGAGTACTAATACTTTAGACTTATTTCCATTAATTCTCAATCCCCATTTACTCGCAAATAGCGTCACTGCATTTAACGCTTTATTCATCCCCCCTGAAGTTAGCGTCATCAATAATACATCATCCGCAAATATCAGTCCTGGTACCTCTAAACCATTAATTACCGGCACAGCCCAATTTTCTGCCCCAAACCTCTCTAAAATATCGTTGATAAATAAAATAAACAGTATTGGCGATAATTTACACCCTTGCTTTAAACCCACCCTGGACTCTAAGGGTCTACTCAGTCTCTCTTCTCCCAATTTTACACAAAACCTAACCACCCTATATATTCCTTCCACTGCCCTAACATCTTTTCCGAAATCCCTAACCTACCTAATTTCTCTAATAGGGCCTCTCTATTCACCTTGTCAAAAGCTTTCTCAAAATCTATTGCTGCTACGTAAACCGTACTTCTAGCCATACTTTTATACTTTTCTAGAATAGTCTTTACTATCATAATATTGTCCACCGTTCTTTTCTTTTTCCTAAATCCTCCTTGATAATCTGTCATTATTTCATTTTCTTCCGCCCACCTACTTATCCTGTTCGCTAGCACTCCAGTGTATATTTTACTTAAGGAATCCAGCAGAGATATGCCCCTGTAATTGTTCACACTACTCCTACTACCCTTCCCTTTGTATATTGGGCATATAATTCCTGTTTCCCATTCCTTCGGGAACTTCCCTCCCTCAAATATCTTATTGAATAGTTTAACTATGCCCTCTATCATTATCTCATTTTTGCCCATTTCTTTCCAAAACTTGTTATTTATACCATTACATCCCCCGGCCGACTTGGCTCTAACTCTGCTTATCACTCCCAGGATTTCCTCCTTTGAGATTTCTTTATCCAGATCATATATTGCCACTCTCCTATTCCTCCAAATTACCTCTTTCCCCATCCCTCTCCATCCTTCTTCCCCCTTTTCCCCTAGTAATTCATCAAAGTGCCTCATCCATTGCTCTTCCTCAATACTCGTTTTCTCTTTATTCCTTCCACCCTTAATAATTTTATTAATCTTGTCCCAAACTCTCTCAAAATTATTTGTCTTGCAATCCTTATTTATGGCTTCAATTTGTTCCTCTAGCCACGCCTTTCTTGTCTCACAAATTTTCTTTTTATACTCCTTCCTCAATTTACAGAAAATCTCCCTTTCTTGGTCCCCACCTTTCCTTCTATAATCTTCTAACGCAATCATCACCTTCCTCCGCATTCCTTCACACTCTCTATTAAACCATTCTTCTCCCTCCTTCTTATTTCTCTTACTAGATCTCGTCTTCTGCGCTATTGTCTTTATTGGATGTAGCAGCAACTCTAAGGCTTTATCAGTATTATTCTCTTCTAAGGCCCCTTCCCACCCATATTTCAAGAATTGTAACTCCTCTTTTACTACTCTATTCCAATCTCGGCCCACTTTCTCTGACCATTTATACTTATTATATCCACTCCCCCCGTTTATCACTCGTCCCATCCAACTTCCTTGTGCACTTCTCTTCCCCCCTTTTCAACGTAACCCCCACCGGAAAATGGTGTGATTCAATCCAGTCTCCTATTTCCATTCTTACAATATCCTCAATCATCCCCTCCGAGCTCAAAACCATATCTATCACACTACCACCCTTCTCAGTAACATATGTCAATTTCCCCATCCTGTCCCCCTCTATCCACCCATTCAGAATATACAAATTTCCCACCGCACACATCTCCAGGAGCTTCTCTCCATAACTATTTATAATTTTGTCCTCACTCCTTCTACTTTTCCGCATACACATTCCATCCTCCCTACTATATACTGGGCTCTGTTCCCCTATTCTCGCGTTCCAATCCCCGAATAACAACATGTCCTCTTCCCCTGGAAACATTCCTCTTATCCTACCAATATCTACCAGTAACTCTTCAAAAAATATTTATTTGCATATGCTGAATTACTAGGATGGCAGTAAACAAAGGCTAGATTTATTTTTTCCTCCTTCCCTCAACCCCTCCCATATTCAATCTCATCCATATGGTTTCTTTCATATCGGTCTCTATATCCTCCACCATTTCACTAATTTCTTCCCTAATTAGAACTATCATCCCTCCTGGTGCGCGGCCTCTAGTCCTCTCTTTTCTTCTATATTTATATTTTATCACAAACCCCTTCCATGTAATCTCCTTCCCTGTTTCCAGCCACGTCTCCAGTAGTGCCACCACATCGAAACTTTCAATTTCTTCCCGCACTTTCTTATTTCCTAATTTGTTCATTAATCCCTCTATATTTACACATCCTATTTTCCAATATAATTATAACTTTCCCTCACTCCCTTCTGTATCTCCCCCTCTGTTCTTGCTCCTAGTCATTATCGACCTATAAGTCGTTATCGCCCTCTCATCTCTTGTCTCCCTCCCATCTCTTTTAACCGATCTATTCCCTTCCCCCTCCTCCCTATCCTCCTTGCCATTCCGACCTTTTCCCCATAGATCCTTCAGACTGATACTTCTTTTCTTACTCAAAATTGCTTTACCTTCCTGTTGATTCGTCTTCCCTTGTCCTTTCTCGCTCACTAAAACACTACACTCTGCTCTCACGGTTTCTTGCTGTTCTCTCTCGCTGACCACTTCACTATCTTGATCTTCTGTATCCGGACTGCACTGCCCGTTCTCTTCTGAGATGATCTCCCTTTCCTCGTCTATCCTCCTCCCCTTTTCTTCCTTCTTCTTCTTCTCATCTTGCCTTGTCATCTCGCCACCCTCAGCGCTCTCGTTTGCGTCCATCTCCTTTAGCTTCGCCACTGAATGCACTCTAACCCATCGCCCGTTTGTCACCTCCAACCTCAGTCCTCTTATTCGGGCCTTTAGCCCCTGGTTCCTCGCTCTCCATAAGTGCCTATTCAAGATCCACATATTTTCACTTCCTTCTCTTCCCATGTCTCCTCTCACCCCCATTTTCAGTCCCTGTAAATTCTTACTGTTACCTAACACAATTTCTGCCATTAAGGTTGAGAAAAATTTAACCCTAATTGGCCTCCGACCTTTGGTTTTACCAACTCTCCCTACATCGTCTATGTCTATCTGACTAAAGTTTATCTTCATTGTATCACGTATAACTTCCACCACCTTAGATATCAGTTCAACCTTGCTCTCCCTGACCCCTTCCTCAACTCCATATATAAATATGGCTTTCTTCAATCTCTCCTGCCTGTACCCCTCCGCTTCTTTCTTCATCTTCATCACCTCCTCTTTCAGATGTTTCACTTCCCCTCTCAATAACTCGATTTCTTTCTCATTATTGTCCACTCTCCTGCTCGATTCCTCCGTCTTCGTTTCAAGCCATTTCTTCATGTTCCCTATCTCCTTTCTCTGCTCCTCCATCATGTCCTTTATTTCCTGCACCTTATCCCATTGACACTTTTCCTGCATAACTTCACTTACAACCACCCTGAGTGCGGCCAAATCCTCCGTACTATATTTTCCACTGGTATTTGGGCCTGGGTTTACTTCCACCCCCCCCAATAACCAGTAGCACCGCTATCACTGTCACTACCAGCACCGCTTCACTCATTTTTAATCCGTCCGTACTTATCACCAATCCATTCCTCGCCTTCTCCTTCTGCCTTGCCTGCCATTTCCCAATAGCGGCCCGGTACTGTTCAATGCCGACCATGTTTACAGCACGCACTTCACTACGCAACCTCTCTCCTCGACCGCTCGAGCTAGACTCGGATTCTAGTTATGCAATGCTGTATTCAAGAACATAGAAGTATAGTATGCGATTCTAGTTGTAATAGGTTTTCCAACAGCAGTATGTGTGTTCAAGTCTGAACATGCATCACTGCAGTTATGCGTTACGTGTGCTGTCTTATGCATAAGATCGCATTGTATGTTCGATAAAGCTATGCCATGACAGAGCAGGACGGTGCTCTGTAGATTAAAGATGGCGGATGTGGAATTTGCCGCCGCCACCACATTTCAACTAAAGAGTGCGAGATTACGCTCTCTTGATTAAAGATGGCGGATGACAGCTGACGAAATTGCTCGCAAGATTGCGGCACCGTGCTCTGTAGATTAAAGATGGCGGATGACAGCTAACGAAATTACCCGCATGATAGCAGCACGGTGCTCTGTTGATTAAAGATGGCGGATGACAGCTGACGAAATTGTCCGCATGAGGGCGGCACGGTGTTCTCTAGTTTAAAGATGGCGGATGACGAAATTGCCCGCATGATAGCAGCACGGCGCTCTGTTGATTAAAGATGGCGGATGACAGTTGACGAAATTGCCCGCATGATACCAGCACGGTGCTCTGTAGATTCAAGATGGCGGATGACAGCTGACGAAATTGCCCGCATGAGGGCAGCACGGTATTCTGTAGTTTAAAGATGGCGGATGACATGTGACGAAATTGCTCGCATGATAGCAGCACGGTGCTCTGTTGATTAAAGATGACTCCTGTCAAAAAAGCACGTGAGTTTGTAAAGCACTTCGAATTTGCCGCCACCACATGTTAATGGTATGTAGCTAAAGAGGGCAGCACGGTCATCTCTTGATTAACCCGTAGAGCGGGGCTTGCGTCTCCATCCGCACTTCAAACTCTGCGCTAGGGTGGGCGATGCGGCTCCAGACGCGGGACTGTTTTTATTTTTTTCTTATCTTCAATATTAGGCGCGAGCCTTGAAACTTTCCTCACATGCTTTGGAAGGTGCTGCCATCTTGACGATTTTTTTCGAACTACGTAGTAAGAACGGTATTGCGACAGGGAATCCCCTTTCTGTTTCGTTCGTATTTATTCAGTGCAAAAATCGCTTAAGCGCCGCATCACATTCAGCCCGTGCATTCGTCAGTAGGCCGCATGACTGGCCCTGCGCTGTACTAAGTTCACGATAAATAGAAGCTTCAGTGTGTTCCTTTTGCGTTTTTGAAATGTTTATTTTGTTTTATATCAAAGTACAGTATGTTTAAAAGGGCGGGGGATATTCCAAGTGATTGTACTATTCGTGATATCCTTGAAAATAGCGAAGATGAAAGTTGTAGTGACTTCAGCTCGGAAAGTGACGATGAATCTCCGTTATTAGTAAATATTCCAGGAAGTAGCTTTTATAGTAGTGTTCCAAGACCGGTTCAATCGGTGCGGAGTTCGAGTTCCAGTGAAAGCAGTGAAACTGAAACTGCGAATGACGGTAATCCTGCTGCTGTACAGGGTGAATGGGATGTGCGGGGTTGTAAGCGAGCAAGATTTCCAATAAATTACAATGCTGGAATTCAGGGTGAACTTTTGGATAAGAAACAGCCCGAAGAAATTTACGAATTTTTTATAGATGACGGACTTTGTGATCTTATTGCACAGCAAACAAATCTGTATGCTCAGCAAATAATTACCTCAAATTCGTTGATGGCAAAAGTGAAAAGAAGAAGTCGTGAGAGAGACTGGGTACCCACTAACAAAAATGAAATAAAACTCTTTTTAGGAATCTTATTACTGCAGGGTATTGTTCAGAAGCCGAAATTAGTCCATTACTTTTCTCGTAATAAACTGTTAGCTACTCCTGTATTTTATGAAATTATGTCTGAGAAACGATTTTTCCTTTTACTTAAATTTTTGCATTTTGCGGACAATGAAGCATATAATAGACAGGTTCACCCCAAATTGTATAAAGTGAAGCCAGTTCTAGACGACCTATTATCAAAATTCAGAACTGCATATACTCCAGACAATCGCCTATCTATCGATGAGAGCCTGTTATTGTGGAAAGGTAGACTGGGATGGAAGGTATACATACCGAAGAAACGGTCGCGCTTTGGTATGGAATCTTATAAGTTATGTGAAGCTTAATCTGGGTATGTGTGGAACCTCCTATGGTATACGGGGAAGGAAACTGATCTGGTAAACGAAGTTTGTGGAATAGATATTTCTGAGTACACTAAGCCTTCCAAAGTTGTATTTACACTGGCCGAAGGTCTGCTGAATAAAGGTTATCTAATAGCTGTGGATAATTACTACAGTAGTCCGGAGCTATTTGACCTGCTCAATGACCTTCAGACAGATGCTGTAGGCACCGTAAGACCGAACAGGAAAAATCTCCCAAAAGATGTTATGGGGAAGAAACTAAAAAAGGGGGAAGTTGCGTTTGCTTATCGTAACAAACTCATTGCTCTCAAGTGGAGAGACAAGAGGGATGTGTGTATGCTAAGTAGCATACATGATGCCGAAATGCACACTGTGAAAAACAGGAAAGGGGACACAGTAGAAAAGCCTGTCTTGTGTATAGATTACAATGACTCAATGGGTGGGGTCGATTTATCTGATCAGTGTATGGTCCCGTACAGTACAGCCCGAAAGCGAATCAAGAAATTCTACCAAAAGATTTTCAGGCACTTGTTGGACATAACAATGTTCAATTCCTTCGTTATTTATCAAAAACATGGAGGAAAATTCACTCACTTACAATTTCGTATGCACGTTATCCAGAAGCTTTTTGACAAGTATGATAAATCAATCCCTGCTGAAGCCCAGCCAGTCAGATCAGTAGTGTCACTGTCAAATGACCCTTCGGATCGATTCTCTGGAAGGCACTTCCCGAATTTCAATGCCCCTTGAAAGACGAAACCCATTGCAAGCAAGAGATGTGTTGTTTGCAATGCAAATAATAAAAGAAAGGAGACACAGCACTGCTGCAAAATCTGCGATGTAGCACTGTGCCCGGCTCCTTGTTTCGGAGTGTACCACACAGCTAAAATGTGAACTGAGAGGCGTCCATTGAACGTGTATTGTGAATAGTGTCCCTAATTGTGTAAACTCGTGTGTGTGCGTGCGTGTAGACAGTGACGGCGACTACCGGATAAAGAAATTAGAAACAAAAGGGTAGGACCTACATTTGAACTGCGAATTTAATTTCTTTTTTATACGGCTAAAATGCAATAAAAATGTTATTTTTCCCCAAAATGTGGAGGAGCACTACCCCTAACCGCTAACCCCCTCCCCCCCATTGTCACCGCCACTGCGTGTGTGGATATATAGACTAGTTAAAATCTATGAGTGAAATTAGTGACTCGGCAGTTTCATATCCAGAACAAGAGAAGAAAGTAGATATTCGGTGAGTACATTTTTCTCTGATCATTTTTATATTCTTCAATAGTGTAATAATAGTAAAGTATAACAATATATTATAGTGCTTGTGGGACTAAAATGACAGTTTGATTCGTAAATGTTTACTGCTTATGTACAAGTTTCAGAAAGTAATTATTACAATGCCCATAAGAGAAAAAACGGGAAATATGAGACTTATGCGTTTGTTGCACTAAAAAACGTAGTGCTTAAAAATCATTCTTTATCGTGAATATGCGGTGCAGTATCGAAATTAATGTGTCTTATTGTCACAATATACAAGTAATATTAGATAGATACATGTCGGGTTGCATAAATCCAAGTATTTAAAAAAATAAATAATGATGAAAACACCTCCCCACCGTAGTGTGTAAAGAGGAAGAGCTCGCTCCCCACTTAACGGGTTAAATATGGCGGATGGTAGCAGTCAAAAAAGCACGTGAGTTTGTAAAGCACTTCGAATTTGCCGCCACCACATTTCAACTAAAGAGTGCAGCACGGCGCTCTCTTGAATAAAGACAGTAGATGACAAAAAGCATGTGAGTTTGTTTCCAAACAAGAGAATGTGGAATTTGCCACCACCACATTTCAACTAAAGAGTGCAGCACGGTGCTCTCTTGATTAAAGATGGCGGATGACAGCTGTCAAAAAAGCACGTGGATTTGTTTCCAAACAAGAGCACGTGGAATTTGCCGCCACCACATTTCAAAGGTAAGTAGCTGAAGAGTGCAGCACTGTGCTCTCTTGATTAAAGATGGCGGATGACAGCTAACGGAACTTTTCAAATTGCCCGCTACTACGTGCTTAAGGTAGTAGCCATAAAGAGGGCAGCACGGTGCTCTGTAGATTAAAGATGGCGGATGACAGCTGACGAAATTACCTGCAAGAGGGCAGCACGGTGCTCTTTTGATTAAAGATGGCGGATGACAGCTGTCAAAAAAGCACGTGGCTTTGTTAACCGATTCAAATCTCGCGCTAGTAAGGTTAAGTTGGCAGCACTGAGGTTTAGGCCCATCAAGATAGCAGCACTGAGGTTTGCGATACGTTGTTGTCAGTCAAAAAGTACGTGGCTGTCAAAAAGCACGTGGATTTGCTTACCGATTCAAATCTCGCGCTACTTAGGTTAAGTTGGAACCACTAAGGTTTAGGTCCGTCAAGATGGCAGTACTGAGGTTAGCGATGCGTTGTTTTCGATGATAGCTGTCAAAAAGCACGTGGCTATGTTTACCAATTCAAATTTCCCGCAGGAGGAGGAGCGCACACTTAGGCAGTCCTCCCGGGAGGAGGAGGCACGGGCCCCTGGGAAGGCCCCCCCGTGAGGAGGAGGAGGTGCCCGAATCCCTGTATTATAGTACTTTCTAAGATATACCAAAACGAAGGTGCTCCAGAAATAAATCCAAAACAGAGATGTAAGCCTTTCAGGGGGAATTAACCCCCACATAACCTTGAAATCAACCCGGGTCCATTGGGTCGGCTGGGTTCACAGTGAGGCCTGAGATAATCGTCCGTTCGCCCTCCATACTCGTCGTACACAACAACAACAACAACAAGACGGCTAGTCACGCCAGGAAGGTGCGCCAGCAAGCTGCGCAATCGGTTACGGCAGCAGCACAACCAAGCATCAATAAATCAATCACTACTGATCTGCAATTAGGGCGGTCGTCACGTGGCAGATCCCCTATCTGTTGTTTTCCTAGCCTTTTCTTAAATAATTGCAAAGAAATTCGAAATGTATTGAACATCTCCCTTGGTGAGCTATTCCAGTCCCTAACTCGTCTTCATCTAAACGAATATTTGCCCCAATTTGTCCTCTTGAATCCCAACTTTATCTTCATATTGTGATCTTTCCTACTTTTAAAGACACTACCAAAACTTATTCGTCCACTGATGTCCTTCCACGCCATCCTCTCCGCTGACAGCTCGGAACATACCACTTATTTTGCAGGTTATAAATTTGTATCACATACCACTTAGTCGAGGAGCTCGTCTCCTTTCTCCCAAGTCTTCCCAGCCCAAACTTTGCAACATATTTGTAACGCTACTCTTTTGTCGGAAATCGCCCAGAACAAATCGAGCTGCTTTTCTTTGGATTTTTTTCCAGTTCCTGAATCAAGTAACCCTGGTGAGAGTCGCATACACTGGAACCATACTCTAGTTGGGATCTCATCAGAGACGAATATGCTCTCTCCTTTACATCCTTACTACAACCCCTAAATAACCTCATAACCATGTGCAGAGATCTGTGCCCTTTATTTACAATCATATTTATGCGATTACCCAATGAAGATCTTTCCTTATATTAATACCTAGGTGGTATTTACAATGATCCCCAAAGGGAATTTTCACCCCTTCTACGCAGTAATTAAAAATGAAAGGACTTTTCCTATTTGTGAAACTCACAACCTGACTTTTATCCCCGTTTATCATCATGCCGTTGCCTACTGTCCATCTCACAACATTATCGAGGTCATTTTGCAGTTGCTCACAATTTTGTAACTTATTTATTACTCTGTACAGAATAAAATCATCTGCGAAAAGCCTTATGTCTGATTCCACTTCTTTACACATATCATTGATATTACATTACTATATATATATAGTAAACATAAAGATTCAATAATACAGCCTTAGAGAATTCCCCTCTTAATTATTACAGGGACAGATAAAGCTTTACCTACTCTAATTCTCTGAGTTCTATTTTCTAGAAACACAGCCACCCATTCAGTCACTCTTTTGTCAAGTCCAATTGCACTCATTTTTGCCATTAGTCTCCCATCCATGATCTACCCTATCAAATACCTTAGACAGGTCAATCGCGATACAGTACAATTGACTTTATACTTTATAGTTAGCGCATATGTAAAATTCCCAAACGTCAAACATGATAGTAGTTCGTGATTTTAAATCACATTAAAAATAACATTAGTCCACATCTTGATGAAAGGTATGCGACAATGAATTTCAATGGGGATAAAATCCAAGTCCAAAAATATTTATGAGTGGAGCTTATTTATATTAGTTCCGCCATAATACTTACCAAATATTGTAATAGGAGTTAAATCATGGCTGAGAAATGATATAATGGATGCAGAAATGTTCTCAGGGAAATGGAGTGTGTAACATAGGGATAAGATAGGAAAGGTACGAGAGAAAGTATTCATTCTGGTGAAAGAAGAATTTGTAAGCTACGAAAGGTTACAGATGACAAACATGAAATTCTAGGTGTAAGGTCCATCCCTAAAGATGATAGGCAACTTGATTCAGAAAGTGGTGGAACCAACTAGAGCGAAGTATAAACTGGATGTAGTGCCGGAAGAAAAAACAGATCAGCTCTATAGCGAAACTGAAGTAATAGATGGCAATAGTAATCACGAAGCTGTTTTCGTTGGGGTTAAAAATAAATATGCTAGAAAGGAAGGTCTTAAAAGTAGTACTGTTAGGCAGCACCAAATGGCTGATAAAGCAGGCAAAATGGTGTTTTAAAGAAAGTAAATGTGATCGGTAAAAAGCGGTAAATAAAAATGTTAACAGACTCTGGAATGGGTTTAAAGCATTGTTGAGGAATGTGAAAACATGTTTGCGCCTTTAAAGGTGGTAAGGAATGGCAAATACCCACTATATTATAACAGAAAGGTAAAGAGACTAAGAAGGAAGTGCAGGGTGGAAAGATATAGAGTTAGAAATGACTGTGAAGGTAAGGCGTAATTGAGGGAACTTACTAGGAAATTGATTCTAGCAAAGAAGGCATTTAAGGATAACATGATGGCAAGAATAATTGGCGGTCATACAAATATATACATACATACATACATACATACATACATTACATCGTTATCATTATAGACTGTTATGCTTTTCAGCGTTCAGTCTGCAAGCCTCTGTGAATTTACTAAACGTCGCCACAATCTTCGATTCGCAACTAGTGTTGTGGCCTCATTTAGTTCTATACATCTTATCTTCAAATCGTTAGAAACCGAGTCTAACCATCGTCGTCTTGGTCTCCCTCTACTTCTCTTACCCTCCATAGCAGAGCCCATTATTCTCCTAGGTAACCTATCCTCATCCATTCGCCTCACATGATCCCACCACCGAAGCCGGTTTATGCGAAAAGCTTCATCCATCGAGTTCATTCCTAAATTAGCCTTTATATCCTCATTCCGAGTACCCTCCTGCCATTGTTCCCACCTGTTTGTACCAGCAATCATTCTCACTACTTTCATGTCTGTTACTTCTAACTTATGAATAAGATATCCTGAGTCCACCCAGCTTTCGCTCCCATAAAGTAAAGTTGGTCTGAAAACAGACCGATGTAAAGATAGTTTCGTCTGGGAGCAGACTTCCTTCTTACAGAATACTGTTGTTCGCAACTGCGAGCTCACTGCATTAGCTTTACGACACCTTGATTCAATCTCACTTACTATATTACCGTCCTGGGAGAACACACAACCTAAATACTTGAAATTATCGACCTGTTCTAGCTTTGTATCACCAATCTGACATTCAATTCTGTTGAATTTCTTACCTACTGACATCAATTTAGTCTTCGAGAGGCTAATTTCCATACCATACTCATTCGACCTATTTTCAAGTTCCAAGATATTAGACTGCAGGCTTTCGGCACAATCTGCCATTAAGACCAAGTCGTCAGCATAGGCCAAACTGCTTACTACATTTCCACTTAAGTGAATCCTTCCCTGCCATTGTATACCTTTCAGCAGATGATCCATGTAAACTACGAACAGCAAAGGTGAAAGATTACAGCCTTGTCTAACCCCTGTAAGTACCCTGAACCAAGAACTCATTCCACAATCAATTCTCACTGAAGCCCAATTGGCCTTTGATCTACCTTTAATTCCATAGTCCCCCAGTATGGTGAACATCTTTTCCCTCGGTACCCAGTCATATGCTTTCTCTAGATCTACGAAACATAAACACTACTGCCTATTCCTATTATAGCATTTTTCAATTAGGCCTACCTGGTGCATGCTGAAAATCGGCAGCCCTGAAGATGGTTTTCCGTGGTTTCCCATTTTCACACCAGGCAAATGCTGGGGCTGTACCTTAATTAAGGCCACGGCCGCTTCCTTCCAACTCCTAGGCCTTTCCTCTCCCATCGTCGCCATAAGACCTATCTGTGTCGGTGCGACGTAAAGCCCCTAGCAAAAAAAAAAAAAAAAAAAAAGCATGCTGAAAATCTGATCCTGACAGCCTCTCTGTGGTCTGAAACCACACTGGTTTTCATCCAACTTCCTCTCAACGACTGATCGCACCATCCCTTCCAAGATGCCAGTGAATACTTTGCCTGGTATACTATTCAATGAGATACCTCGATAGTTGTTGCAATCCTTCCTGTTCCCTTGCTTATAGATAGGTGCAATTACTGCTTTTGTCCAATCTGAAGGTACCTTACCAACACTCCACGCTAATTTTACTACTCTATGAAGCCATTTCATCCCTGCCTTCCCACTATACTTCACCATTTCTGGTCTAATTTCATCTATTCCTGCTGCCTTATGACAATGGAATTTATTTACCATTCTTTCCACTTCCTCAAGGATAATTTCACCATCATTTTCCCCTTCCCCATGAGCTTAGCTGTTTGAAACACCACCAGGATGATTTCCTCTAACATTGGGAATATGTTCAAAATATTCCCTCCACCTCTACAGTCATTCCCTGGGATCTATTATGAGTTCACCTGAATTACTCAAAACACTGTTCATTTCCTTTTTCCCTCCCTTCCTAAGATTCTTTATTACTGTCCAGAAAGGTTTCCCTGCTGCTTGACCTAGCCTTTCCAGGTTATTACCAAAATCTTCCCATGACTTCTTTTTGGATTCAACAACTATTTGTTTCGGTCTGTTTCTTTCGTCTACGTTCAAATCCCTGTCTGCCTCGGCCCTTGTTTGGAGCCATTTCTGATAAGCCTTCTTTTTACGTTTACAGGCTGCTCTCACTTCATCATTCCACCAAGATGTTCGCCTTTTCCCATCTTTACACACAGTTGTTCCTAGGCATTCCCTTGCTGTTTCTACTACAGCATCCCTGTATGCTACACATTCACTTTCTATATCCTGAACCTGCTTACTGTCTACTGTTCGAAACTTCTCACTAATCATATCCATGTACTTCTGTCTAATTTCTTCGTGGAGATTTTCTACCCTTATTCGTTTGCAGACAGATTTCACTTTCTCTACCCTAGGCCTAGAGATTCATAGTTCACTACAGATCAGATAGTGGTCTGTATCATCGAAAAATCCGCGAAAAACTCGTACATTCCTAACAGATTTCCTGAATTCAAAGTCTGTTAAGATATAGCCTATTATGGATCTGGTGCCCCTAGCTCCAATGTGTGGCGGTGAATAGCCTTATGCTTGAAGAATGTATTGGCGACTGCTAAACTCCAGGAAAAGCTTCACCTTTTCTATTAGCTTCCATTTCTTTCCCACATTTACCAATTACCCTTTCGTATCCTTCAGTTCTATTCCCAACTCTCACATTGAAATCACCTATTAGCACTATTCTATCCTTGCTATTGACCCTGACCACGATGTCACTCAATGTTTCATAAAACTTGTCAACTTCATCCTCATCTGCACCCTCACATTGTGAATACATGGACACAATTCTTATCCTAATTCCTTCAACTGCCAAATCTACCCACATCATTCGCTCATTTACGTGCCTAACAGAAACTATGTTGCATGCAGTGGTATTCCTGATAAAGAGCCCTACCCCTGACTCTGGCCTTCCCTTTCTAACACCCGTCAAGTACACTTTATAATCTCCTATCTCTTCCTCGTTATCTCCCCTTACCCGAATATCACTTACGCCTAGCACATCCAGATGCATCCTCTTTGTTGACTCAGCCAGTTCTACCTTCTTTCTTCCATAAGCCTCATTAATATTGATAGCTCTCCATCGAATTCCATTTCGTCCGCAAAGTTGTTTCGAAGGAGTCCCTCGCCTGTCAAATGAGAGTGGGACTCCGTTACTCCCATAGGTCCGAGGCTTGCTTAAAATGTTCTGAGCTCGGTAAATTCATGAAGCATGATGCTATCCTACTTGCACGTAGTCCAAGTGAGGATCTCTCCTCTAACTGGTTATGGACCACCGGTGAATTGTATAGTCCTAGCCGCCTGAGCACAAGGAGGGCCATGACTCAGAATATGTCCGAGATGCCCACTCCCATTCAATAGCAACTGATATCCCGACTCTCAGGACCACTTACTAGGCCACTTAGCCGTTGCCCATGGTTCACGAACTAGGACTTGACTACAGTAACCCACAAACATGAACCATGGTCATACAAATTTTAGTGAACAATGGAAAAGTACAATATAGGTACTTTAAGGTAGAAACAGGTTTCAAGAAGATATTCCGGGAATCATTAATGAACAAGGGGAGTGTGTATGCAAGGATCTTCAAAAGGCAGAAGTATTCAGTCAGCAGTATGTAAATATTGTTGCTCACAACTTTAATGTCCAGATAGAAGAGGTGACTAATACTACAGAGGTATTAAAATTTACCTATGCTAACCCCGACATTGACAATAAGATACAAATATTGGAAACTAGAAAATCGGCTGGAATTGATAAGATTTTGGAGGATATACTGAAGAAAATGCATTGGTATGTAGTACCATACTTGAAGTATTTATGTGAATATTATTTGCATGAAGGAGCTATACCCGGTGAATGGAGTGTTGCTGTAGTAGCCACTGTGTATAAAGCAAAGGGCGATAGACATAAAAATGAAAATTACAGAGCAGTTGGTTTGACATGCATCACATGTCAGCTTTGGGAAAGAATTTTTTCTGATTATATGAGACATGTCTGCGAAATTAATAACTGGTTCGATAGAAGGAAGTTAGGGTTCAGGGAAGGTTATTCCACTAAAGCTCAGCTTGTAGGTTTGCAGCAAGGTATAGCAGATATCTTGGATTCAGGAGGTCAATTGACTGTATTGCAATTGACCTGTCTAAGGCATTTGATAGGGTGGATAATGGGAGACTACTAGCAAAAATGAGTGCAATTGGACTGGACAAAATAGGGAATGAATTGGTAGTTATATTTCTAGAAAACGGATCTCAGAGAATCTGACCTTTTAATAATTAGGAGGGGAATTCATCAAGGCAGTATTATTGGACCTTTACGTTTATTATATATATATAAATTTTATGAGTAAATAAGTCGAATCAGAGGTGAGGCGATTTGTGGATGATGTTATTCTGTATAGAGTAATAAATTACAAGATTGTGAGCAACTGCAACGTGACCTCGATAATGTTGTGAGATGGACAGCAGTCAATGGTATGATGATAAACGGGCTTGTGAGTTTCACAAATAGAATAGTCCTCCCAGTTTTAATTACTGCGTTCATGGGGTGAAAATTCCTTATGGGTATCATTGTAAGAACCTACGTGGTAATATAAGGAAAGATCTTCATTGGGGTAATCACATAAATGGGATTGTAAATAAAGGTTACAGATCTCCGCACATGGTTATGAGGGTATTTAAGGGTTTTGGTAAGGATGTAAAGGAGAGGGCATATAACTCTCTGGTAAGAACCCAAATAGAGTATTGTTCCAGTGTATGGGAACTTCACCAGCATTACTTGATTCAGGAACTGGATCAAAGAAATGCAGCTGGATTTGTTCTTGGTGATGTCCGACAAAAGAGTAGCATTACAAAAATGTTGAAAAGTTTGGGTTGGGTAGACTTGGGAGAAAGGAGACGAGCTACTCGACTAAGCGGTGTGTTCCGAGTGGAGAGATGGCGTCGAATGACAATAGTAGACAAATAAGTTTGAGTGGTGTTTTTAAAAGTAGGGAAGATCATAATATGAAGAAAAAGTTGCAATTGAAGGGGACAAATTGGGCAAATATTCGTTTCTAGAAAAGAGAGTTAAGGGGCTGCCTGGCCGAGGCGGTAAAGGCGTGCTCGGTTCGCCCGGAAGGACGTGGGTTCGAATCCCCGTCAGGAAATCGCAAAATTTAAGAAACGAGATTTCCACTTCCGGAGGTGAATATGGCCCTGAGGTTCACTTAGCCTACACCAAAAATGAGTACCAGGTTAATTCCTGGGGGCAAAGGCGGCCGGGCGTAGAGCTAACCACTCTACCCCATCACGTGCCGAGGTTAACAATGGTGGAGGCCTTTACCTTCCACTCCTCCAAGGGCCTTCATGGCCTGTACGGAGGTGACATTGCTTTTTAGAAAAGAGAGTTAGGGATTGGAATAATTTACCAAGGGAGATGTTAAATAAATTTCCAATTTCTGTGGTAACATTGAAGAAAAGGCTTGGAAAACAACAGACAGGGAATCTGCCACCTAGGCGATTGCCCTCAATGTAAATCAGTATTGATTGATTGATTCTCCATTCTTCCTCTATCGATTTTATTTCAGTATCTTCATTTGGTCCTTGTGCAACACGTTCCTTAAAACAATCCCTCACACTCTTTTCTTTCACCTTGTCTAGATCCAAACTTCTTGCATTCCTTTCTTCAATTTCAGACGGCATTTACTGATCAGGAAGTTATGGGTCGATTCCACGTCTGGTTCTGGGGGATTCTTGCAATTGAACCACTGGTTTCCGAATACCTCCATAATCATAATGAAATTCACTTAATGCCTTCCATTGTCTGCTCATACAGTATACGCCATCGTATGTGGTGTTTGAACCAAGTGTTACAAATGTTAAGTTATGATAGATGCAGAATTGCACCAGCCGACTTTCCTTTTCATTTCTCTATCCCAGTCCAAATTCATTATCGTCTCTCCTTTGGCCTACCACTGCTTTCAAGTCTCCCATCACAATATGATTCTCCACTCCTTTTACATATTGTATTAAATTTTCCATCATTTCATATATTCTTTTGATATTTTCATAATCGCCTGAACTAGTGGGCTTGCAGATCTGCACTATTGTGGTCAGCATTGGTTTGGTGTCTATCTTGACAACAATAATCCTTTCTCTATGTTGGTCATTGTCGCTTACCGGCTGCCCTATTTTCTTATTCATTGTTAAAACAACCCGTACATTTAACATGTATGATTTTGTGTTGATAATTTTGTAGTCTCCTGACCAAAAATCCTGTTTTTCCGGCCAATGTACTTCATTTATACCAATTGAATCTACCTTTGGTCTATCTATCTTGCTTTTCAGATTCTCTAACCTACCCCAAATATTCAAACTTCCAACATTCCACGCTGCGACTTAGAATGTCAATATCCATCTTCCTGATGATTGCAACTATCGTGTAGTCCCCACCCTGAGATCCGAATGGGGCACTGTTTACCTCCGGAATATTTTACCCGGGAGGAAGCCATCATCAGTACATCATTCATACAGAATTGCATGTCCTCGGGAGTTAGTTACGACCGTGGTTTCCCATTGCTTTCAGCCGTGTAGCAGTGTCAGTACTGCTAAGTCATGTCGAGTATGATTACAAGGCCATATTAGTCAATCATCTAGATTAACGGCCTTATAACTTCCGAAAAGCTGATACCCCCCTTTCGATGAACCATTCGATAGTCTGGTCTCTCGACAGATACCTATCCGATATGGTTGCAACTGCAGCTCGGCTATCTACTTCACTGGGACACGCAAGCCTCTCCACCACAGCAAGGTCACATGGTTCATAGGGGAGGCCTTTTACATATTGAATTAGAACTCCTGTCTCTTCGTATATTCTTTAGTTTTTTCACCGTCGGCTGAACTAGTAAGTAAGTAAGTAAGTAAGTAAGTAAGTAAGTAAGTAAGTAAGTAAGTAAGTAAGTAAGTAAGTAAGTAAGTAAGTAAGTAAAGTTTTTATTTTCCTCCGATCTACAGCATTGAAGCCTTATTGACCTATTAAAGAGAAAAATAATATTGCCCTACCTAGGCAGCTTAATCTAACATACACGTATAATAATTCTTCTAAAATAAACATAACTGACACCAAAGCAAGGGAAAAAACCATTTTGATATAAATAATAAATTCAAATGGCAACGAGGCAGAAAGGTCTGTTGTCCCTAGTATAAAACAGTATGGCAGTATGGCAATGAGAAGCTAAACTGGTAACATATTGCTATGTAGAGTACGATGTTGTGTCAGATTTGCATCTGCACTTTAAAACAAGACAGTATGACAGTATGGCAATGAAAAAGCTAAACTGGTAACATATTGCTATGTAGAGAACGATGTTGTGTCAGATTTGCATCTACACTTTAAACAAAGAGTATATCACTTCCGGCCGGGTTCGCACTTAGCATATTCTTTCTTGAACACTGACCTCTCTGGTTTTCTACTTAAGTTGCAAACCTGGCTTCGTATTTCCTCCATTGTAGTGCCGGTGTACAATTTTCCACCTTACGTTTCGTTACTGATGACCACTATTCGAACTCTATTGTCTCACTATATTTCTTATCTTTAGAAACCAGACCACTCACCACATTAACTGATACCATATTCACTCACCATTAACTTGGATCCTCAGCTCATAAACCAACCATCTCCACATATTAGCTTTATCCTTAAACACCTATCCAATTTACAATCACTCTCTTCCTCATTCACTTGACACTTTACCGCCTACGAATTTAACTATTTACTCACTCTTGTCATAGTTACGAACAACACACAAACTCCGCTATTCTCATGTGTACACCATTTACTTTCTACTGCAGATTGTCTTTTTTACTTCTTGTCACTATGCCTACGTCCAATTTGTTCTTCTTACCCCATATCTCCCTTAGACTCAGACTTCTCCCTTTCGCCAGAGTACCTCTTACTTCTTCTTCCTGCCTCCCAGCCGTATTTTCACTTCCCTTGTGTGCTCTTTTCACATCTTGTGTTTCCGCCCACACAATCACTTCCTGTATCTTCCTTTCTTCTCTCACACAGGGTTTCGTCTTCGGCTCCTTACTTAATGCCCAGCTCTGTCTGGTTTCCCCCCTTATCTCCCTCTTCATCTCAGCTGTTACCTCTCTGACTTCTTCTTCGATCGATTTGAAAATAGTTTTCACGTCTTCTGTCAAGTTAAATTCTTAATGCTGCGATCTTGGGTCCAGTGCCTTAGTTTCTTTGGTTCCTTCTTTATCTGCAGGTCCGTCTTCGCCCACTTTACTGTCTCTGACTTGCCTTTCTTCAACACTCTTCCCCACCACCCTTTCGTCCTTCCTATTCTCTTCCATTTCCTGTAATTTCTTCGCTGTCCAACTCTGGTCCATAGTCCATTGGATACTACTAGTTGTTGTCCCTTAATGAAGGCCCTCAACCCTTGTATTTTAGCCCTGACTAAATGTTTTTTCAGAGTGTTTATATTCTTTACCCCTTCTATTCCCATGTCTCTTTTAATCCAAATTTATGCGCTACGTCTACACTTTGTCTTCCCCTTTGTCTTCCGGCACTCCATATACACTGACTGACAGTGACAATGCAACACCAAGGAGGAGTGGTTCGAAAGGGATGAAAGTTGGGGAAAAAACAGAGACGGCACGGATGAATAATTGATGTTTATTTCAAACCGATATGCAGGTTACACAATGCGCACGGCATCGACTCAGTAGGATGTAGGACCACCACGAGCGGCGATGCACGCAGAAACACGTCGAGGTACAGAGTCAATAAGAGTGCGGATGGTGTCCTGAGGGATGGTTCTCCATTCTCTGTCAACCATTTGCCACAGTTGGTCGTCCGTACGAGGCTGGGGCAGAGTTTGCAAACGGCGTCCAATGAGATCCCACACGTGTTCGATTGGTGAGAGATCCGGAGAGTACGCTGGCCACGGAAGCATCTGTACACCTCGTAGAGCCTGTTGGGAGATGCGAGCAGTGTGTGGGCGGGCATTATCCTGCTGAAACAGAGCATTGGGCAGCCCCTGAAGGTACGGGAGTGCCACCGGACGCAGCACATGCTGCACGTAGCGGTGGGCATTTAACGTGCCTTGAATACGCACTAGAGGTGACGTGGAATCATACGCAATAGCGCCCCAAACCATGATGCCGCGTTGTCTAGCGGTAGGGCGCTCCACAGTTACTGGCGGATTTGACCTTTCTCCACGCCGACGCCACACTCGTCTGCGGTGACTATCACTGACAGAACAGAAGCGTGACTCATCGGAGAACACGACGTTCCGCCATTCTCTCATCCAAGTCGCTCTAGCCCGGCACCATGCCAGGCGTGCACGTCTATGCTGTGGAGTCAATGGTAGTCTTCTGAGCGGACGCCGGGAGTGCAGGCCTCCTTCAACCAATCGACGGGAAATTGTTCTGGTCGATATTGGAACAGCCAGGGTGTTTTGCACATGCTGAAGAATGGCGGTTGACGTGGCGTGCGGAGCTGCCACCGCTTGGCGGCGGATGCGCCGATCCTCGCGTGCTGACGTCACTCGGGCTGCGCCTGGACCCCTCGCACGTGCCACATGTCCCTGCGCCAACCATCTTCGCCACAGGCGCTGCACCGTGGACACATCCCTATGGGTATCGGCTGCGATTTGACGAAGCGACCAACCTGCCCTTCTCAGCCCGATCACCATACCCCTCGTAAAGTCGTCTGTCTGCTGGAAATGCCTCCGTTGACGGCGGCCTGGCATTCTTAGCTATACACGTGTCCTGTGGCACACGACAACACGTTCTACAATGACTGTCGGCTGAGAAATCACGGTACGAAGTGGGCCATTCGCCACCGCCGTGTCCCATTTATCGTTCGCTACGTGCGCAGCACAGCGGCGCATTTCACATCATGAGCATACCTCAGTGACGTCAGTCTACCCTGCAATTAGCATAAAGTTCTGACCACTCCTTCTCGGTGTTGCATTTGCTCTGTCAGTCAGTGTATAAATAAACATTTCTTCCTGCGTTCTCGGTTGCTGTCTTCAATTTCTGCTTTCAGCTTCACCACCTCTTCCTTTATCTCCTTTTTTTTTGCCTTGAGTGATATCATTTCTTTCACGCTGATTTCCACTTTATTCATTGTCTCGTCTGTTTTTCCCTGAATCCAACGCCTCATATGTTCAAATTCCTTCATTTGTTCTTTCATCATATTTTTAATCTGCTCAGACGAACATACTTCTTCCACCACTTCTTTCACCACTCTTCTTATGACCTCCACGTCTTCCCAGTTCATGTTGCCACTGGAAGTCGGGCCGGGGTTCACCTCGACACCTCCTATGGTTAACAGTACCATAATCACCGCTGCCACCAGTATCATCTCGCCCATCATACTTGTTTCCATTTTACCTTCTTTATTTCTAACTGTTTTCTTTTTCCATCTCCCCTGCCATGTTCCAATGGCTGCACGATATTGATTCACACCATTCATCTTCCTCTTCCCTCCCGTCTTACTTTTCCACACACCGGTCACACTCCACACCGGCTCTGCCGGCACCTCAACTCAGCACGTATGTCACCGAACGCTGACTAGGTTAGACTGCCGTCGGCTGAACTAGTGGGCATACAGGTCTGCACGTGTGGTCGGTATTGGTTTGGTGTCTATAATGACAACAATAACTCTTTCACTATGCTGGTCGTAGTTGCTTACGCGCAGCCCTATTTTCTTATTCATTACTAGCAGGTGCCCGGGGCTCCGCCCGCGTTTATTAATTCAACCGCGTTAGATGTTTCTAAACCCTTTAATCAAATACATAAGGAAAACTATATTTACTAACATACATCGTTTTCACAGTTAATATTGCTCGTTTTCTATTATTTTATATTTCACTCCCTTTCCACCCCACCCCCCCTCCAACGGTAAGGGTGTCTTACCCTACAGTTTTCTTTCCGAAGTCATATGAGTATCATGTTTGATTGAGAGCTACACTAAAACATGCGCATACATTCAGCCATAAGCTCTGTCACTTGTTACATTTTCTTTCTTCACTCCTTCTCACCCCCTACGCCAAGGGGACTGAACATGGACTTTTCATTTTTATATACCGTATATAGAGGAAGAATATGAGTTTCAAGAAACACATTATAATCTTCACATTCTGTTGGTTAAGCAACCCACTGAACAAACTTGTCTTGCGAATTACTTACCTTCCACTATTTTCTTTTTTTACCCTTACACCCCCTATGCCGAACGACCCATCAGATTTCGTTCAAATCACTTTTTCAGTCCATACGAGACATACGTACAAACAAACATTCATTTATAAACATATATAGATTAAACCAACTCTTTCATTTCCCCTATTTGATTTTGCATTGATAGTTATGTAGTCCACTGGCCAAAAATCCTATTCCTTCGGCCAACGTACTTCATTTGTACCATCTATATCTAAATTTGGTCTATCCATTTCCTTTTTCAGATTTTCTAACCTATCACAAAGACTTTTAACATTCCACGCTGCGACTCGCAGAATTTCAGTAACCAGCTTCCTGATGATCGCCGCCTCTCGTGTAGTCCCCACCCCGAGATCCGAATGGGGCACTGTTTACCTCCAGAATACTTTACCCAGTTACCAGTATATCATTCATGCAGAGAGAGCTGCATGTCCTCGAGAGTATTTTTCCGTTGCGTTCGGCTGTGTAACAGTTGATGCTTCTGGACAAGCAGCGATGTTGTTGAGAATCAAGAAGGCGGTGAACTTTTGTTCAGTTTTGAAACGAAAACGAATGTTACTATTATTCAAAAATACCATCCACGGTTATCCTCTCGTTGCCAAGTACGTTGTGAACGAGTCACTTCCACTATCCCTTTCTTATCTACCGTAAATAATAATAATAAGAACAACCCTACCCGAGATAAACTAGTACTTGTACTAGGGCCAGGGGTAATTGTTTTGTCAACTGACATTTCCATCATGGTAACAAGTTGAAGATAGTGGGGAGATCGATCGAAGTCGGTGTCAGGGATACAACTATGATATTGAGCCTTAGAGGTTGCCTCAAAATATTTCCTGGCTGTTACTTTACGGTTTTAAGCCATTTCTTTCTTCACAATTTGTTCTTTTTACTCCTGAGAGGGTTAGGAAGTGATTGGAACGAAATCTAATGGGTAGTTCAGCATAAGGAGTGGGAAGGGTGAAAAAAGGAAGAAAATATTGGAATGTAAGTACACCGCGATATGAGAATTATTGAAAACCTGTATTGGCATCAGAAGGCTGTGGTGAAGGTTGATGATGATACAATGGACTTCATAGAAATCTGACGAGGAGTTCGTCAAGGCTGTGTTTTGTCTCCGTTATTGTTTCTCAAAACTGATATTCTTCTTCTTCTTCTTCTATATACAGTACGGTATACAAAACTGGAAAGTATAACTTCAGTCCCCATAGCATAGGTCATGATAATGATGAAAAAGAAAGAAAATATGATTAAAATTCTATGGCCACCTGATCAGGATGGATAAGAAAGGAAGTACTAAATCTCACAGTAACTCTAAAAACTCACAACTACCTTACAGAAATAAACAAAGATCTTCAGGAAACTCGTATAAAGGAAAAAACCTTGCAAGACAGAAAAAATTCAGAAAGCCCCTAAACAAACATAAATTTGCTGATCAAACTAAAAGATAAAGTACAGGATGGACGGAAGAACGCAGAAAGAATGACAGCCAAAGGATGAAGAGATTTTTGAGAAGACAAGAAGAAACGTTCAAACGGGCTCTTTAGTTGGACATAACGAATCAAGAAAAACCCTACCGGCACACCGTGGCGCTCTACAATTCGCCTGGCCATGAGGAGCGACATTCTGTGCGTATTTCCGCTAAGTATTTTGCTTAACAATAAAATTAATAGAAACAATTAGCTGAAAAGACAACAGGGTTTTAAAAAGTTGCTTTTTTAAATAATTCCCACTTCCAGGTGGCTGAAATGGAAAAAAAAAATATTTTTTTCTCCACAAAGTAGCTGAGAATAGTCGTGCATTCCTTGTCGTATTTATACGACACGTAGAGAAATATCTGTGCAAAATAAAAACGGGAATTATTTTCGGCGTACCTGATATACGAGATTAAATGCAGTGATGCAATTCTAGCATAGGTTTTTCATTTATTGAGCAACTTGTCTTTAGCAATGATAACATTCTGTTGTTCAGGTTTCATTCTCAAGGGGAAGATCGTGGCAGCCACACATTGGGTAGGTGATTTCTTATTCAAGGACAGTAACATCATCAAGTGTATGATCATCCGAGACATGACAGGCGACACAGTAGACACCACCAAGGAGTGCCAAGACGACAAAGGTAAGTCCATCCGTTCACGCATTATTTTATACGAATCATTTTCTTTTTTGAATATGGGTTTGGTACGTCACCAAATTGTATATGTGCATAAAATGAAGAAATGTGTCTACGACTTTGTAGAACCTTAACGCCACCACACACAGAAAGCTATGCTACGCAACCCAACGAAAACCATCGCTCCAATGAAGTTACATGGAATGGCACCATCAAAATTGCGGGTAACTATTTCGTAATCGGTGGGCGTGGTATCTCAGTTCCAATGGTTCTATGTTTTCATCAAGACGGCCGAGGTAAATGGAAAGTCACGTTCTCTTGATCTGGAGTCTACTTAAGACCGTACATCCGTCGCTAATGATTATAAGATATATAATCTTTTCTTTAGTACTTTTGAATCATTACGACATCATTTATGGTGGTGTATTTTGAATATCCAACCATTCCTCAGGCTTGCCTTGTACTTTAAATTGCGAGTGGATTCAGTGGCGTACTCTAGCCAGTAGCGTGGATACGACTTTACCTTGAGAAGGGGATATGAAAAGAGTGCGGTGACGGATCTTCAATAACTATTTTTGGTTTTGATTGTTACGATGTAATTATATCCAATAATTGAAACCATAGCTTCTGTACTGTAAACATTACGCGGCTGGATTATTCATACTGTACCAGGAAAATGTCTGTCTTTGAGGCGCTGACACTAGCTTGAAGAGCATGGACCATTTCTTAGGGTGTGGCATGAAAACATTAGAGTTCGTACAGAGAGGGGTATTAGATTATTAGATCATTTTGATAATCTGATTTTATTGTTCATTGAAGACAAATTAATATCACCTTTCATACAAGTTGAGTTGAAGCGTCGTAGCAGGCTGGAATCTTCGGTCTCTGGGATGGTTGCTGGGCACGGCCTGAACAGGAACCACACCCGTCCTCGATGTGAAGTTCTCGACGTTCTGAATTTCTCGAAGTTCTGGAATTTCTCGACGTTCTCGAGAATTTGAGAGTTCTCGATTCTCCAGGCGCACACGTTCCGGGGTTCGATCTCCCACGACAATGTTGATGAAAGGTGAGGTGTGATTCACACACAAGTTCCCCGTGCGGCATTAAATAGATTTACCTTTAAATTATTGCAAATAAAATTTGTCAAGTGTTACTAAAATCTTGATTCAAACACCTCGCTGAATCGTAAATGTTCATAAATTGTCACTTGAAAATAAGACGATTGAACTGAATACCTGACCTTGTGTTAGATGTTAGTCGAATTGATACTTGAGGAAATAATGTGTAATTTGTAATGTCAACTTCATGACATGAGCTTGTTAATATTGGCATGGCAGACTAGAATGTTCTATTGGGTCACTAATCATTGTCATCATAGTTCTTAATTCACTGATCTCGTCAGTTTATGATTAGAGCACAATATTAAGCACACGATTCAGAGTTTATGCAAGTTCAGGACACATTGGCACGTTTGTAATAAATTAAGTAAATGGTACTTGGAAATGCCCTATTCTGTCGATAAACAAAATTAACTGCCCTTGGAAAGAGTCTAACACCGGCAATGAAAAATGATTACGAAGCATAAATTGTAAGTTCAAATATGACACTGGAAAGTTCTATGTTCCCTCGGAACATCACGAGAGGAAAACACAAACTCAGATATGGCATGGGTACTCTATGTTTTCACAGCCTGTTACGATAACACAAGTTTAAACACAAGTCCAGATGCGGCACTGGAAAAATATTTCATGTTTACACAATCTGTTATGAAACATAAGTTCGAACGTAATACTCTGAAATACTCTTAGTTTCCACAGTTCGTCATGAAAGACAAGTTCAATGTGGTACTTGGAAAATTGTAACATTCACAGGAAAAGGTTGTTTCCACAGCTTGTCGCAAAACACAAGCCCAAATTAGACACTCAGAAATTTTCTGTTCCCAAAGCCTGTATACGAAAATGCAAGTTCACGAGAAATACCATAAAACTCCATTAATAATTTAAACAACATAAAATTTAATGTTTAAGGGATATTAAAAAATAGAGAGCAAAACCCCATAAATAATTTCATTCAATAAGGAAACATTCGAAATCGAATTAAATAAATTAACAATAGAGTAAAAGAAATCAATTCATAAACTGAAACATCTTTAAAGAAAGGATCTTCCAAAATTACAGTTATTACCTTCAGGACAGGGTTTTAAAGAAAGGTAACATTACAATTTGTAACCTCCTAATAAGTACGGTTACAAGTAATAGTTTATAATAATAATAATAATAATAATAATAATATCTGCTACCATTGTGCAAACACATCGTTACACAGAAACACATTTTGACGCAAGGAGGAATGAATAGCACGAAATTAAAATCATAACAAACAGATTAACAAACACGACGGCTAACAAAGGATAGTGTGGAAGGTGGCTGGGAACCATATCTAGGCAGTGGAGGGTATTGGCATTGCTGAAGAAGCGAAGTCAGTGATGATTCAAAATTAATATAGTTTACTTAAAATTAGATTGAAATGAAAGCTCAAATGATCCACAAAAGTACACCTTTTAAAAATCGGAAATAAACAATAATTACAATGATTACCCAGAAGGTTCCAATTCAATGATTCTACTTTATACAACTTAAGGTCGGAACATTTCACACATGGCGTAATGTTTAAATTACATAGAACTGTCAGAAGGAATAAAATGTATTTAATATAATACCGTTAGAAGGCTATTCATAGAAAATAAGGAAAGAATATTAAAGATAATTATTCTAGTGCAGCGCACCCTTAGTAGACAGCCTCTTCAAAAACACTTCTGAGGAAGGTGCCTGTACTAAAAGTGAATACTTCTAGGATTACGTAGAACTAAGAGACAGCCCCAAGGGGAAATTAATGGATAATAGTTACATCGAAAGGCGTTGAACACACAATTTACGAAAACAACAAAACGGGAACTGTCTATTTAAAAATGTGACGCGACTTACCGAAAAGGCTAAGTCATTTTAATAAAGTTTGGAAGCTGAAGGAAAACACGGGTAAACTCCGGCGAGAGAAATTAAATGAAGCACTACATTTGAAAATAAATACCTGAAAGATGAAAAACAATTAAATGCTTACCTGGTGGAGGGGCCAAGAAGACCCGTCACCTTGTAGAAGGCAAGCTTTCCCTTCACTGGTCAAACAGGAAAGACGCCTTGGAAGAGCAAAGCTCTAGCGAAACGCTTCTCTCCGGAAATTAAGAAACCTTACAACAACCAACGAGCGTCCGATCTTTTTCCTTCACATACCAATCACATTTACGTATATTTTCTCCAATTAGGGCCCAGAAATTATGCTGACAAAGAACATTGAGAAGCATCGAGAAGTTACGGAATTGATACAATATGCTGAAACCAGAAATATCCCACGCTAATCTGGCGCGTGTTCTACAAGGTGTTTCCTAATACATCTAGCTTTAATCATACCCACGACAAAGAAACAATCGTGAAGCCATAATAAATACATTACATACCGGTACCAAATTAACACATAAACATATACAATTCCTCGCCGTCTTCCAAGTCCAAATAATCAAATACAAGTAATCACTACATAAGAGTTTTAAAGAATTAATTAATTATAGTTTCAACATTTTTAATTTTAAAATCCTAAAAAGTATTCCCATTTTTAAAGGAAGAAACATTAGATCTGAAACGTGCATCAATTACAAAGGGTGTATTTATTGTACTTAATGACTTATTCACAATTCCGTTTAATACATTTTAAAATTTTACACACGAACTGCAGTTCTTTAAAACCAATCTTTTAGTCGAAGATCATATGACCATACCTGTCGAGAGCTCTCAATAACCACGATATAAAAGAACGGATTATACCACGTTTTCTAATGGAAGATTGATATTCATAATAAACTACAACTACAAAAGAAAGTCACTCAAAGTGAAATAACAAACCAAAAGGGAAGGTGAAACATCCCAGCCAACCAATTCAAAACACCATAAATAGCAGAAGGCGAAAGAGGGAAGCTGAAAATGTACAAGTCCGCAACATGCCTAACCACGGCATATACACACAGGAAATATTTTAAAAATTTGCAAATCACCATCACAAATAAAACACAAGAAATATAATAGAAATCACATTACTGAAATTACCCCGGAAATCTGATTTAATATGCAGTACCAGTAAACACAGTCACAAACGATCAAAGGCTTGACGTCTACACAACTCAAGCGTGTAATTCACAACGCTTTCCCGAAGATAATTACAAAACTCTAAGGGTGACGTGACGCAATACACATCATCTTGTCCCAACAATGGCATAACCGTTAGTACAACAATGAATAACAAGGATAAGAGTTATGAGAAAATGAATGTATCCATAACGTTTAAGAGAATGAGGCCCCAAAAAGAAAAATAACACCTTCAATTTTCCGTAGGAAATGATGAGTTAGCTACTAAAGCAACCTAAGTGTAATAATATATACAAAATGTATTAATTAATTAATTATAGAATGTCCCAGTGAGCTAGTGGCTGAAGGAGGGGCTGCCCTTTACAATCACAGCTTGGCAGCTTTTAGTTTCACTTAACAGATAAGGCACAGGCCTACATATATAACAAGGAATATTTTACAATTATTTATTTACATCATAATATCATTATTTTACATGGAAAGAGAAGATATTCAAAATAAACTGAACTTACGTGAAAAAATACGTACACAGTGGTTATCGATTTATTCTCCAACATGCTGTTCAAGGAAGTACCTGCATACTTCTTTTTTAAAATCTGTACAACTTACTGATTTGTTTCAATTTTGGAGGTAGATTGTTAAAGGCTGTGCTTGCTGAATAAGAAATGCTTCTAACAGCATATTTGGTAGTGTTAGTGGAATCTTTGTAAAACTGGTTTGCTGATCTTGTGTTATGGGTGTGAATGTCTTTGCTGTATCGTTGTTCTGTATTAACAGAAATTATATTATTTTTATACCTGGACATAAATAAAACTTGAGAGTATTTAATCTGGCATTGTTCTGGTAATATGTTTGTTACCTGAAAAACTTCCACAGATGGTTTTAGTAAATAATATCCATACATAATTTTTAAGGCTCCCTTTTGGAGTATTTCTACTTTCTTTACAGCTTCCTGTGTACAATTTCCTCATATTACATTCATGTAGATAAGGTGTGAATGTATGAGAGAGGTATATATGTTTCTTAAATGTTGGTTGTTTATTCCATAGTCCTTCAATCTTTTAAGTACACCAATTATACTATATTTTTTTCTTTACATTTGAGATATGCTCATTCCAACCTAAGATATTGTCTAAACCCAGGCCTAAATATGAAAATTGCTTTACTCTTTCAATGGTCTCATTGCCAGTTTCTATTACATTACAGGTATTGACAATTTTTGTTGGTGTACGCAATATCATGTATTTTGTTTTGAGGTGCTTATTACTAGATTATTTTTGTTCCACCATGATGTTAGTTTATCCAGATCTTTTTGCATATAATCCATGATCTTTTGTTCACAACTGATGTCACAAAATATCAATATATCAACTGCAAACAGGAATATATTACCAGTAAACGCAAGATAACCTATATCATTAATAAATATTAGAAACAGTAACGGTCCAAGCAGTGACCCTTGTGGGACACCATGTTTAACATTGAAGATGGGCCCTTTAGTTTCAACGATATTAACATATTGCTTCCTATCAGTTAAGTAATTTTAAACAACTCAAAGGCTATTCCTCTAATTTATACATTTGCTAGGTTATTAAGTAGTAGCATTTGTTTAACTGTATCAATTGCCTTTGCAAGATCTATGAAATGTCCAGCTGCTATTTTATTATTATCTAAATTTGGTTTTTAAGTACTTCAAATTTAAATGTTAGTGTTAATACACTGACTGACAGTGACAATGCAACACCAAGGAGGAGTGGTTCGAAAGGGATGAAAGTTGGGGAATAATCAGAGACGGCACGGATGAATAACTGATGTTTATTTCAAACCGATATGCAGGTTACACAATGCGCACGGCATCGACTCAGTAGGATGTAGGACCACCGCGAGCGGCGATGCACGCAGAAACACGTCGAGGTACAGAGTCAATAAGAGTGCGGATGGTGTCCTGAGGGATGGTTCTCCATTCTCTGTCAACCATTTGCCACAGTTGGTCGTCCGTACGAGGCTGGGTCAGAGTTTGCAAACGGCGTCCAATGAGATCCCACACGTGTCCGATTGGTGAGAGATCCGGAGAGTACGCTGGCCACGGAAGCATCTGTACACCTCGTAGAGCCTGTTGGGAGATGCGAGCAGTGTGTGGGCGGGCATTATCCTGCTGAAACAGAGCATTGGGCAGCCCCTGAAGGTACGGGAGTGCCACCGGACGCAGCACATGCTGCACGTAGCGGTGGGCATTTAACGTGCCTTGAATACGCACTAGAGGTGACGTGGAATCATACGCAATAGCGCCCCAAACCATGATGCCGCGTTGTCTAGCGGTAGGGCGCTCCACAGTTACTGCCGGATTTGACCTTTCTCCACGCTGACGCCACACTCGTCTGCGGTGACTATCACTGACAGAACAGAAGCGTGACTCATCGGAGAACACGACGTTCCGCCATTCCCTCATCCAAGTCGCTCTAGCCCGGCACGATGCCAGGCGTGCACGTCTATGCTGTGGAGTCAATGGTAGTCTTCTGAGCGGACGCCGGGAGTGCAGGTCTCCTTCAACCAATCGACGGGAAATTGTTCTGGTCTTCTGGTCGATATTGGAACAGCCAGGGTGTCTTGCACATGCTGAAGAATGGCGGTTGACGTGGCGTGCGGGGCTGCCACCGCTTGGCGGCGGATGCGCCGATCCTCGCGTGCTGACGTCACTCGGGCTGCGCCTGGACCCCTCGCACTTGCCACATGTCCCTGCGCCAACCATCTTCGCCACAGGCGCTGCACCGTGGACACATCCCTATGGGTATCGGCTGCGATTTGACGAAGCGACCAACCTGCCCTTCTCAGCCCGAGCACCATACCCCTCGTAAAGTCGTCTGTCTGCTGGAAATGCCTCCGTTGACGGCGGCCTGGCATTCTTAGCTATACACGTGTCCCGTGGCACACGACAACACGTTCTACAATGACTGTCGGCTGAGAAATCACGGTACGAAGTGGGCCATTCGCCAACGCCGTGTCCCATTTATCGTTCGCTACGTGCGCAGCACAGCGGCGCATTTCACATCATGAGCATACCCGAGGCCAACGAAAAAGACAGGCCGCGGCCCGCTAAAGTCACGTGACAAGACCAGTCCCAGGAATGGCAGAGCGAAGCCGGTAATTACATGTGTTCTTGCGGTGTTATTGCTAGTTTGTTGTGGATCATGGAAGGAAATAACGGAGATTTTGTGTTTATTTGAATATGTTGGTGTTGTGCAACAGTTACTTACATTCGTAGTGTTGTGTGTAAGTAAGTATTCATTTACAAAAATGTGTATATAACCTCAACGTTCTTCACTTCATTCAGCAATGTTGGGCTGCAATACACAAGTTGGATAAGTTACAACTCCAGTGCTGAGGATTTAGAGGTAATACATTTATTTCCTATTTAATTACAGATATATGAAAATGCCTCGTCGCTGTAGTGTCTTCGGCTGTCGGTCTAATTATGACACTGAAACTGAAAAAACATCGACTTTTTCCTTACCGACGGATGCAAGTCGCCGTAAGCTATGGCTTCGTTACATTCCGACAGATTTTTCTAAACTGAAAAACCCAATAGTATGCATAAAACATTTTGATGAGTCGTGCATAATTCGAGTGGACAGGGTTACAGTTAAGGGACAGCTGAGAGAGTTTCCAAGAATAATTCCGAAACTGACTGAAAATGCTGTGCCAACTATTTTTCCAAATACACCTTCATATTGTTCGAAGTCCACTCCAAAAGTAAGACGTCTTGCTGATGTGGAAGAGGACAATCTTCGAACAGCTATTCAGGATAGTATCGAATCCAATAAAATTTACCTGGCAGAGGACTCATTGAAGTGTCTGAACGATATTAGTTTATTTCTAGAAACCAAGCAAGTTTATTCCAATAAGTGGATTGTAATTAAACATGAGGAGAAATTATTTATTTGTCTCCTGGGAGTTGATAGGGGAATGCCATGTGTTACTTCCTTTATCACTATACTGGAAGATTTGACATTCAGTGTAAATATAAAAACCGGTAATGACTTCAGTGTAAATACTTCCTTCAAAAACATTAAGATATTGAACTCTATTAACGCTCTAGAAAATATTATGTCACAGGTGGAAAAGGGAGAAGTAGTGCCTAATATTAGGGATAAGGTTGACTGCGCTATTCAACTTTTGCAAACTATTCCCAATTATGATGAAAACGAACAGTTAAAATTTATAGTAGAACAACTTAATGTGTCGCAGACCTCAAAAAACAACAGACAATATGGTAATAGAACTATGATAGTAGCATCTTGTTTATATATTTATTCAGTCTCCGCATACAATGCTCTTCGAAAATGTGATTTAATGTTTTTACCACATCCTCGTACCTTACAGAAACTTATTTGTAATTATCAGCTAGTGAACTCTTCACTACAAAGCAGTTCCTACTTGGAAAACAGGGTTAAGCATTTAAAAGAACATGAGCTCTTAGTTTCTCTGTTGATGGACGAGATATATATACAGCCACAGTTGTCATTTAAGGGTGGTGAGATATATGGAAGTAGCAATTTTGATGCACAAGCATGTGCAAAAACTGCTCAAGTGTTCATGGTATCATCTCTTTTGTCTAAGTATGTTGATGTGGTGGCTATAATTCCAGTTGCAAATATGACAAGTGAACAGCTGAAATCATTAACTTCTAATGTTTTGTGCATGGTGGAGAGAGTTGGTTTCAAAGTTGTTAGTCTCATAGCAGACAACAACAGTGTGAATAGGAAATCATTTGAACTTTTCACTCCTAACAAAATTCTTCAACCCTGTATTGAGCATCCCTTGGATTCCTCCAGGAAACTGTTTTTTATGTTTGACACTGTACACATTTTGAAATGTATTAGGAACAACTGGGAAACAAAGCGTAATGTCAACAAGACTATGCATTTTCCTGATGTGAATAATCATTCAGTAATATTGTCAGCACAGTACAGACATTTGGAACTGGTATTTGAGAAAGAAAAAGACTCTTTAGTTAAATATGGGCACACGCTTTCAACTAAAGTTTTGTACCCAACATCTATTCAGAAGCAAAATGTGAAATTAGCATTAAAAATTTTTAATGATAATAACATAGTAGCCTTGAAGCATGCCACGAAAGACCTACCTGGAGTTTCTGAAGAGATAAACCAAACTGTCATCTTTCTACAAATTATTGTGAACTGGTGGAAGATCGTTAATGTTAAAAGTGCATTTGAAGGGAAGAGATTCAATGATCCCTTTAGGGAAGCAATTAGAAAAGTAACAGATGAGCAGGTTCAGTTCTTAAGTGGCATGTGTCAGTGGCTGAAAATTTAGAGGGCCTCAGTTCGATCGAGTGATGCTTTAACATCACAGACCTTTCAGTCCTTGATTGTAACAACTGAATCTTTTCTTCAGATCATTCCATATTTGTTCGACAAATATAGGGTGGATTATATCTTGTTGGGTAAATTTCAAAGTGACAGCCTAGAAGGTCGTTTTGGATCCTACAGACAACTAAGTGGTGCCAATTACTACATTAGTTACATTCAGGTTCTAGAAAATGAAAGGAAACTAAGGTTCAAAAATGATGTACTGTTTGCAGCTCAGAATGGTAATATAAGCTTAAAAACCTTGATCCCTGTTAAAGAGAAGCAAGATTGTAACATTGATTTACAACTATTTTCTGAAATTCTGGATGTACCATTCGAAATGGATGTTATTCCTTGTAATACTTTGCCCATACTGACCTATATAGGAGGGTATGCAGCCAGAAAGGTTTTACAAAAGTCTAAATGTGATATATGTAGTGTATGGCTTCAGTTAAGTAAGGAAGTTGAGGTAGATCCATCATATGATTTTGTTAAGGAGCTGGATAGGGGTAAACTCACTTTGCCATCTGAGGTAGTTGTATTTACAGTTGGATTGGTGTGGCATACAGTCTCTCTACTTGTAAAAGATTTCATTCAGCATTTTATGTCATGTGGGAAACAACTCTTTGTTGCTCAAAAGATAAGTTTGTCAAAATTAGAGAAATCAGACATACATAATGCTGAATGTAAGTGTTCTCTTAACAACACACTGTTAAACAAACTTGAAAGTGTATCTCTCTGTACAAACAAAATTCTACTCAATAATTTTGAGAAAAAGTCAAATGATAAACCATGTTGTTCCAAGGTGACTTCGAGGAAGATAGAAAAACTTAAGAATTAAGTATGATGTTGAAACCAGATATGGAGTGAAATTTAAGACTTGTAAATACCTTACGATAGGCCTACCTCTGATCCTGCATTCAATAAGATATTCCTTAAAAGAATGCTATTATAAATATAGGCCTAATTGTTCATTAACCACTTTCATTAGCAATATTTGATTTATATGACTGTGTATTTTTTTTACTGCAGTATGATTTTTAGTTTTTGTCATCCAAGTCTAGTAAGAGACACTGTTTCATTTTCTTTCTAATTGAATAGGGTGGTTCCAAGAAAACTTTCTGGAAGGGAGCATAATTTAAGTATTAAATATGATGCTGAAGCCAGGTATGGCGTGGAACAAATGTAAGACTTGTAAATAGCTTACGATAGGCCTACCTCTTATTCTGCGTTCAATAAGATATTCCTTAAACGAATGCTATTGTAAATATAGGCCTAATTGTTCATTAACCAGTTTCATTAGCAGTATTTGATTTCTATGACTGTGTATTTTTTACTGCAGTATGATTTTTAGTTTTTGTCATCCAAGCCTAGTAAGAGACACTATGTTTCATTTACTTTCTAATTGAATAGGGTGGTTCCAAGATAACTTTCAGGAATTGAGTATAATTTAAGTATTAAATATGTTGCTGAAGCCAGGCATGGCGTGGAACAAATGTAAGACTTGTAAATAGCTTACAATAGGCCTACTTTTCACCCTGGATTCAATAAGATATTCCCTACATGAATGTTACTGTAAATGTAGGCCTAATTGTACATTAACCAGTTTCATTAGCAATATTTGATTTCTATGACTGTGTATTTTTTTTACTGCAGTATGATTTTTAGTTTTTGTTATTCAAGGCTAGTAAGAGACACTATGTTTCATTTAACTTCTGATTGAATAGGGTGGTTCCAAGGTAATTTTCAGGAAGGGAGTATAATTTAAGTATTAAATATGTTGTTGAAGCCAGGCATGGCGTGGAACAAATGTAAGACTTGTAAATAGCTTACAATAGGCCTACCTTTCACCCTGGATTCAATAAGATATTCCCTACATGAATGTTATTGTAAATATAGGCCTAATTGTACATTAACCAGTTTCATTAGCAATATTGGATTTCTATGACTGTGTATTTTTTTTACTGCAGTATGATTTTTAGTTTTTGTCATCCAAGTCTAGTAAGAGACACTGTTTCATTTTCTTTCTAATTGAATAGGGTGGTTCCAAGAAAACTTTCTGGAAGGGAGCATAATTTAAGTATTAAATATGATGCTGAAGCCAGGTATGGCGTGGAACAAATGTAAGACTTGTAAATAGCTTACAATAGGCCTACTTTTCACCCTGGATTCAATAAGATATTCCCTACATGAATGTTACTGTAAATGTAGGCCTAATTGTACATTAACCAGTTTCATTAGCAATATTTGATTTCTATGACTGTGTATTTTTTTTACTGCAGTATGATTTTTAGTTTTTGTTATTCAAGGCTAGTAAGAGACACTATGTTTCATTTAACTTCTGATTGAATAGGGTGGTTCCAAGGTAATTTTCAGGAAGGGAGTATAATTTAAGTATTAAATATGTTGCTGAAGCCAGGCATGGCGTGGAACAAATGTAAGACTTGTAAATAGCTTACAATAGGCCTACCTTTCACCCTGGATTCAATAAGATATTCCCCACATGAATGTTATTGTAAATATAGGCCTAATTGTACATTAACCAGTTTCATTAGCAATATTTGATTTCTATGACTGTGTATTATTTTTACTGCAGTATGATTTTTAGTTTTTGTCATCCAAGTCTAGTAAGAGACACTGTTTCATTTTCTTTCTAATTGAATAGGGTGGTTCCAAGAAAACTTTCTGGAAGGGAGCATAATTTAAGTATTAAATATGATGCTGAAGCCAGGTATGGCGTGGAACAAATGTAAGACTTGTAAATAGCTTACGACAGGCCTACCTCTGATTCTGCGTTCAATAAGATATTCCTTAAACGAATGCTATTGTAAATATAGGCCTAATTGTTCATTAACCAGTTTCATTAGCAGCATTTGATTTCTATGACTGTGTATTTTTTTACTGCAGTATGATTTTTAGATTTTGTCATCCAAGTCTAGTAAGAGACACTATGTTTCATTTACTTTCTAATTGAATAGGGTGGTTCCAAGATAACTTTCAGGAATTGAGTATAATTTAAGTATTAAATATATTGCTGAAGCCAGGCATGGCGTGGAACAAATGTAAGACTTGCAAATAGCTTACCTTAGGCCTACCTTTCACCCTGGATTCAATAAGATATTCCCTACATGAATGTTACTGTAAATGTAGGCCTAATTGAACATTAACCAGTTTCATTAGCAATATTTGATTTCTATGACTATATTTTTACTGCAGTAAGAATTTGTTTTTGTCATCCAAGCCTAGTAAGAGACACTATGTTTCATTTACTTTCTAATTGAATAGGGTGGTTCCAAGGTAATTTTCAGCAAGGGAGCATAATTTAATTATTAAATATGTTGCTGAAGTCAGGCATGGCGTGGAACAAATGTAAGACTTGTAAATAGCTTACAATAGGCCTACCTTTCACCCTGGATTCAATAAGATATTCCCTACATGAATGTTATTGTAAATATAGGCCTAATTGTACATTAACCAGTTTCATTAGCAATATTTGATTTCTATGACTGTGTATTTTTTTACTGCAGTATGATTTTTAGTTTTTGTCATCCAAGCCTAGTAAGAGACACTGTTTCATTTTCTTTCTAATTGAATAGGGTGGTTCCAAGATAACTTTCAAGAAGGGAACATAATTTAAGTATTAAATATGATGCTGAAGCCAGGTATGGCGTGGAACAACCTTTCACCCTGGATTCAATAAGATATTCCTTACATGAATGTTATTTTTAGTTTTTGTTCCACCAGGTATAGTAAGAGACACTATGTTTCATTTGATCTGTAGTTCAATAGTGTTCTTTTAGTAGGTTAAAATGCGCTGAAATGTATTTTATTTACCGCGCTACGATAGTCTCTCGCGTGAGCCTGGGGATGCATTCTCTACAGTAAGACCGGCCGAGTCACGTGACATTCAGTGTATGACGTGCGCGCCGCGGCCTGTCTTTCTCGTCGGCCTCGGAGCATACCTCAGTGACGTCAGTCTACCCTGCAATTGGCATAAAGTTCTGACCACTCCTTGGTATTGCATTTGCTCTGTCAGTCAGTGTAATATGCTATTAGACTCGAGCTGCACTCAGAACAGTCCTTAAATTCTAATACCAGGCAACATCAGCTTAATACGGTGATCAGAGTTTTAGTTCATGTTTTAAAAGTTTAAACACGTATACAGCATATCACTCAAGAATGTTGAGGGAAACACACTCAAATTTCTCCAAATATTATATCAGGCGATGAACCATAAAATTTAAGTTATTTATTTCATAACGAGAGTAGAAACAATGTACACTACTGGGTCAATAACTTAAAGATGATATCCGACATCATGAATTACAGGCCGCGAATACGCCGAAAGAGTAACAGTAGCACGTTTGCCATCTTGAAAGTAACAGTAGATAATCAAGTACCGATGTCACAGTTCAAGAATAATCCATTTAAGCACACTATTAATATGCACAAACCTTCCAAGTAGAAACGCTGAGAAGTAAATAAATAAATACATGATGAAATTATTTCGGCCCAACGATAAAAAAATAATCCCATTTATTAACTTGAGGCCATTAGCCTTTTCAGAGCTTCATTAGGGCGGATAGAGACCATTCCGGCTAGCCATAGTGACTAGGACGGGAGTTGCAGAACACGCAGGCGCGCCAACCAACACAATAAAACAGTTGACGATCACGAGGTGGAGACATGGAATAAAAGCAGTAGAAATTACAGCGTCGTCCAGACAAGATTTTAGATATACGTCAATTAAACAAGTACAGCCAATAGCTGTCCTGCAGTTTATGGCGCATTGTTAAATAATACATTTTAATTTCCTCACATACTAAGATGGCATAGTTGGTGATAATTATACCAATGTGCCTTAAATTGTAACGCCACATCTTGTAATAACAAACGACAACTTCCCCACTGTTTATAAAATGTTGATAACTGTTAAAAATTGATCAAGTGAAAAATTGAAATGAAAGAATACAGCAAGTTTAAAAATTTGAACTTGTTCGTTGTTATTAAATACACGAGCACTTATGCTTTGAGTGGGTTTTCTTCAATCTCTGTCGTTCTTCCAGCAGTGTGTTTCTCACAATTGAGGTTTAAGTGCCAAAATTGAACATTTCTGGTTTTTTAATTAAAAAGGGGTTATGTAGCAACCCAGTGCATGTGTGGCTTATAGCCAAATCTTGCAGGCAGTAGTTTTTAGAACAACACACAAATAGACCTCGTTTTATCAATATATAAAATATTATTAAATCGTGTTGAAGTATGACTTTTCTTCACTAGAAACAGCCGACTTGAGTGTAATAAGCTAACTTTGCGAAGATTTTAGCTGATAACAGCAAAGGCAAGAGGATATTATTTCAGAAAGGCTTAGAACTTTTAGTTATGTAGGTGATACAAATCCGCAGTTCAGGCAAGCAACTCAATGTTGAGAACATCCCAGCGATATAGGCTAATTAAAATATAATAAAGTATGAGAATATATTATGTATGTATTCCTGAAAGTTACAATCCTTTCCCTAATCATCAGTAGCTGGTCGAATAGATTAGCAGTTTGCCTTTTTCTTCCACTACCAACGCTAATGTAAATCATTGCAGAGTTTCACATTAACTACATTCGGTGTGGACATTTTCCAAAAATTCAAAAAACGCCTGAGGGTATTGAACCAAGGAACACATTTCAGAAATGATTGTGTAAAAAAGTTAATTTGACTGTTATTTGAATAAAAAAGAGAACGAGTAAGGAATCAAGCTATTTTAGGCTCTTTTTTCCGGAATTAGAATGGAAGTGATTTTATATTTGTTTTTAGTTTGGTAGAGCCATCCAAGACTCACAATTTGAAATGTTTCCAGACTCATTGGCCCTTCAATTATCAGCACAATTGTGGAAATTGTTTAATTATTCGTTTTTAGTAGTCTAGGGCCCGTGCCTTCTCTGCTACGAAATGTTTTCAACATTAAAACATCCTTGTGTTGTTGTGAATGAGAAGTAAACTGGTTTCAAATGGCAGATACTTTTGTGAACACTGGAAAGTTAATTACTTCTCAAAGTTCCTGGACTAAGTAGTTGATTTTCTTGTAAGGAGGTCATTTTATGATCTCCGGCAACATTGCAAAAAACTACAAGATGACTAGGCTAAAAGGTAGGACCTTCAGGGCATGCTATGTGGGTGGATCTGGGCTTTTAAGTGGTCCGGCAGACCCCTCGCGAATAATAAAGATACTGTATATTTAGCCTAATGAAAATCTGTAAGGAAATGTTCAGGTCGATTTCGTAGAATTAGTTGGAATAAGCTAGTTGTTTTCTTTTACAATTTGTACGCGGAGGAATTACCACTAGGTTGTGCCTATAAAGACAGCTCCCCACAAATGATCTGCATCAAATAGTTTAAGAATAATTGCAGCAGTGAAAATTTATACAAAAATATCATATTTTAGTTAGAAAATCATAGTTTCTTGTTGTGCAATTCACTTGAGATTGTATCATGCATTAGTTTTGCAGAACATTTTACTTTTGTGACCACATTTATTCGAAAACAGTGTATAATGCTAAGGAGAACTTGGTGTATACTCCCCGCCATGTAAACGTACAACCTTACACTGTCTACCCTTTTAATACTGAAGGCAGTGTTTTTTTAGTTATTTTCTAACTGTTGTGTTCGATTCAGTGTTGCTAACCATACAATACGACGTCTTACAGTTACTGTTCGTCTGGCACGTTGCCACTACACAGTCATGGTTTATTTCGTGATTTGCAAGAATTAAGTATTGCCAATGCCGTATTGTTAAAATCACATTTGCGGGTATAAGAAATGCACATTATCTTTTTCTGTAGGATTGTGAATCTCTCTGGGCAATACCAGGTAAATAGAATTGTGGCATGTTCGAATAATACAGTAAATAACCTAGTCCGTGTGATATCACAATTTTATTTCGTCCATTTCGTATGTATGGACTTCAATTAGGATGTATAAGAAGCAAGAACTCGTTTGAAAAGGAAAGCAACGTTACCTCCTCTATAAAGGTCAGTTCCGTTGAAAAGGAAGGAAACCTTCTCTTGTCACAACTTTGGTACGGTTTCCAGACTTATTCTTTCGATTTACGACACAAGTTACATCTAATATATTTGCTTGTGTACATTATTGCAGCGTTGTTTCATTTCAGTCCAACGAGTAATAACAAATTTCCAGAAGGGGCTGAATTATTTGCACCGGGCCAACACCGATGATACGCTTATAGTAATGCGTATATCAATATAAAGGTAGAAATATATAACATTGAATTAAGTGAGGGTGAGAGAGTGTGTGTATCTCCTTAATTCCTCATGAATTAGGACTACTCACCGTAACAAAGCATATGAACTTCATTTTTCTCAAGTTTTAATTTACGGATCCCTATGCTTACATCAGAACGATAATTCGTAATTAAGTAAAACTTGGATAGGACGGCATCCCACAAAAAGTGGAATGATACAGATCCACGAATGAATACATACAAAATGTTAGCCCTCAGAACCGAGAGACAAATTTAAGGTTATTGGCTTCCGGTAATTAAATCGAACGAATTAAGAAAATAGGTTTAAGGAGAAAGGCCAGTAACATGTTTGGAGTCAGTATTCCGTGACATACCGGTACCAGATAGTAAGAATTAAAAACATACCAGAAGCCTTCAGTAGAGTAACTCCGTCATTGAATAATATTAATCGGGCAAACTTCCCTCCCCGGAATGTAGCTGCGGTGCCCCTAAGCAAACAGTTCGTCATATAGTAGAACAGTGCCCCCTGAGTGCTTATCAGGGTAGCCCAAAAGACTTTCTTGACCCAAATCCTTCTTGTATAGACTATTTGCAGAGCTTGATGGTGAAATTGTAACCTATATAGTTTACTCTATTTTTAATTTGTGATTGTGTGTTTTTTTATTTTTAATGTCATACGCTAAATAATAATAATAATAATGTAACAAGATTACTGACCACAAGAGAAACAAAATCGTATAATAGATTTTAGAAAAACGGTCAGCAATGATTAATAATCACTCCCTGTTACCTGCGAGGACGACGATTAAACATCAGGTAGACGGAAAGCACGGTTACTAGACTAGACGATAAGGGGTCATCATTTAGGTGCGCGGTAGCAAGGCACGCCTCCTGACGTCACACGGTCCCCACGTTCGCTAAACGAAGCTGAGCGCCATTAGTCTAGTGATGGTGTTTACCTTGTCAACAGTGTAAGAGTTTAATTATTTCTGTACTGTGCTATGCCACGGTGTGTTGTGCTGTCGCCGGTTGCTCTAACCACGATAGACACCAGAAGGATTTGGAAATTAAGTTGAATCGTTTTCCAAAGAACAGTGACATTAAATTAAATGGATTAATGACTGTAAACGGGCTGACTCGTTTACTATTGAGAATGCTCGTGTGTGCTCTGTACACTTCGACAACTCGGACTACATAAGGGACCTGAAGGGTGAGTTATTAAACCTTCAAATTAGACTTGACTTAAGGCCTGACGCAGTAAAACATTTAAATTTGCCCCTGGGTAGTACTGATTTAGCGAGTCAGTCCTGTAAAGATCGTGAAATAAGGGCACAAAAGCGAAATAATCGTAAGGAGATACGGCAAATTTTACAATCGCAGGTGCCAATTGAAGCAGAAAATGTTAATAATGCAATTTTGAGGAAGGAATTAGATGACAAAAGTAAACATCAGTGTTTCTCTAATGAGAAAATTACCGGGCGAGTTGGCCGTGCGCGTTGAGGCGCGCGGCTGTGAGCTTGCATCCGGGAGATAGTAGGTTCGAATCCCACTATCGGCAGCCCTGAAGATGGTTTTCCGTGGTTTCCCATTTTCACACCAGGCAAATGCTGGGGCTGTACCTTAATTAAGGCCACGGCCGCTTCCTTCCAACTCCTAGGCCTTTCCTATCCCATCGTCGCCATAAGACCCATCTGTGTCGGAGCGACGTAAAGCCCCTAGCAAAAAAAAAAAAAAAAAATGAGAAAATTGCTGAAGTGACTGCAGAATTGGAGTTAATTAGACTAGAAAATTGTGACTTAAAACAGCAAAATAAGGATCTTCAGGACCGTCTTAGTGCAGCTAATACCGAGATAATAAAATTAAAAAATAATGTTCATGTTTTTAGGGTACTTTTTGTAAAAGTCAACAGCAAGCTTTAGTAGAAGGCAGATGCCCAAGCTGGTCATCTGAGGACATTGCTGAGGTGGTAACCTTATGGTCTATAGCATATAAAAATGAAGTTGTTGGATAGACTGATTTTAAAGTAATGTAAAACAACCAAATAACATCTAGATCTAAATAATTTGTGACGTACCTATATAATGTAAATATGTATACAGTTTTACCACCATAAAAATAATTAGGTGTATTTATTAGATATTTTTAAATATTGAACTTTTGATCGCATTTTCTGACTGTGAGGGTTTTCTCCGTACCACAGGTCTATATGGCCTAAGCATTTGGAAGCCTCTTTCCCCCCAAAAAAAGAGTGAGGAGTGGAAGAGGTTGATGTTTCTTCAGGGTTTTTTTTTACCAACATTCCACCGGCCAATACACATTTATAAATAATTAATACATAAATATAATATTAGTTGTTTAGAATAGTACTTAACACCAAAAATCAGCCAAAACAACGGTAAAAACCATCCCGTGCGATTGGTCATGTTTCTTTAATTTTAATAACTAGTTGTAGAACTAAATCTATGTATAAAATCGTTCTAAAATCACTGGATGGAGAGAAAATACGAAAACCGAACTGTATATACTTTATTTGCGAGACGAAAGATAATTTAGTACAGAGAAATCTACTGGAATAGTTCGTTAAGCACAGTGTTATTATAGTACTTGTAATGTTCTGAAAAATACTCAAATAAATTACGACATAATTATCTACACATAACAACTGGCAATTTTATTTGACAAATTTGAAAAATATTAAGCAAGTGATTAAATAAAAAAAAGCAAATCATTAACAGAAACGCACAATTACAGTGGGTCGCTTTCACTGCAAGCCCGGCAGTGGTGACCAGATGACGTCATCAGCCAAAGCCAGTCTATGCGTGACCCCTACCATCTACCCCAGTAACCGTGACGCGAAGTGCGCAAACCATGCTTCGAACAGAATAATTTAAACTTCACACACACAAATAAGGAAAATTTACGAGCAGGAAAAGCACAATTAGAGAGAAGAAATATGTAAGTAAAGGGACTCACAAAATTACTTCCCTCTCAACAGGAATGGGAAACGTGGAAAAACCACGGTTATATAGAGAGCTATACACCCAGCACGAAATCCTTAATACAACTCCAAGTCTAACCAGTCTACCCTTGGTATTAGAGAGAGAGAAGGGGAATATGCCAATCAGGTTGACTTTTCAACACAGGGCTAAACAGAGAAATGTCTACAAAATTCTGTTGACATATTAAGGTGGACATGACTTAATTCAAATTTTAAAATACCTTTAAAGATTGATTTGCCATCTCTATTTTATAGATGGTTTAGGTTATTTTACAAGAGTCTCCCGGTTTTTCATTTCCAAAATCCGGTCACCCTTTCCATAGGGTATTATTGCGTTTGGAAATATAGGATGTTTCGAATGCATATATATATATATATATTAAACTATTTATTAAACTGTAAGACATACGAATATGAAACTTTACACACATATTTACGAACCTCTCAAGTTCAGATTACAGATGTTGAATATGTCCACCATCAGCGACACGAACAATATTACATCGATACTGAAATTCCTCCCATATTCGAGCAAGCATGTACTTCATCACTGATCTTATGGCAGTACGGATCCGGTTTTTCAACTCTTCCAGGTTCTGTGGTAGTGGTGGTACATAAGCGTTGCCTTTAACGAAACCCCACAGGAAGAAGTCACAGGTGTCAAATCCGGTGACCGTGGAGCCCAGCTGAAACATGCTAAGTCGCAAGCTCCTTGACGACCAATCCAACAATTCGGTAGAGTTTCATTCAGACATTCACGCACTTGGCGACTCCAGTGAGGGGACCAAATTGCGCTTTTACTTGCGCGTAGTACCACTATGTTAGGTACAAAATAGGGCTCTTGACTGGTAGCTCAGGGTGCATTTTACAGTACCTGTGATTCGTACCCCTATATGAAGAATGTGTTATCATTGTCAATAGCATCAGGAATCTCGTTACAAAATGCCACACGTTTGCGTTTGTCATCAGGACGCAGAGCTGTAACTTGTACGGCTTCATAACCAACCGATGTCTCAAAACACACCAAATTATTGTTGAAGGCAGTTGTAACTCCCGACTGGTACGATGAGTTGATTTTGAAGGACTACGTTGGAAAGCAGATTCGATTCGTACAGCATTTTCTTCAGGAACACGAGGGCGGCCAGGACTCTTTCCTTTACATACACTTCCTGTATCTACAAATTGTCGATACCATCTGCGAATGTTCCACCCATTCGGAGGATCAATTTGGTACCTTAACCTGAAACGTCTTTGCACTGTAATCACGGAATTGCACTTCGCAAAGTCGAGAACACAAAATGATTTCTGCTGCGGAGTAGACATTTTAAACATATGACGGCTACCAAGCAAAACAGACAACTGACATCTAGCGGCTATTAATATAAACTAGACTATGTGTTCGTTTCTCCAATAGCCGAGCCGAGGCCCAGCGATCGATTGTTTGGACAAAATAATAATTTGTAATACGTATATTCTTTTTGAAACACTCTGTATAATGAACACATGGGACTACTGCAATGTCAGGAGTGAATTCTCTTTTAATCGCTCAGTGAGTGTCCTTTGTATTCTCTTCCAGGTAACTGGAAGCAGATGACGCCACAGCATGAGGCGGAGTTCATTGAGATGCTAGAGGCCTGGGAGTCGCAAAGGAGGGACAAAGAGAGAAAACGCTGTCAGCAAAGTGTGGAGAATTTAGAAAATTTATTGGAGAAAATGAGGGATCATCTGCAAATGAAGGACAGTTTGGAAAAACTATTGCAGGATATGAGGGATCTGTGTGACGGACTGGACGACCGGCTGTGAATATAGGAGGGAAACAATTTACTTTTTGTTTATCTCAGATTAGATAACTAATATTTGAACTTTGCACTTCCGTCTGTCTCTTTGTTATTTATAACATCACTTAAGTCAGTATTTAAAATAAGCGAAAGATAGATCGGGTTATTAACTCGACGGGATCTTTTGACTTTTCCACGTTTTCACAAAATAAAGAAACATGTGGTAGGAAGTATCGTCTATCACCTGCTGTAATCAGTAATAATAAAGCAGTTCACATTTTTATGCAGTTTTATTAATTCGTCAAAACCTAAGCGATCAGGAATCCAAAACTGGAACAGGTAAACCATTTCAAAAACTTAGTATATTTGGTCTGCCAGGATGGCAGCATTACAGTGAATGTGGATCAAATTGCAGCGAAGCTCGCAGCAGCAGTAAGAAAGTTACCTCAGTTACAATTTCTTCACAGATCGCCAGTCTCTAGGAAATCACTCGGGACTGGAATGATAAAGACGTTACTTCATTTTGTGATCATTCAGCACAGACAAATTACGTCCCTATCGTCACTAAGTGAAACTAAACGTGATACTGAAATCCTGCAAATGATCCCCCACCCCCCCATAATTTCTATTTTACTTCGTAACTTCTCGCATCTCAAATAATATGCTGTTTCCTTTACAAAATAAATGCTTCTTAAAATTCTCATCGCTAAACCGATGTACATATTGACATTTGCTGAGAAGAAATATCTGTGCTTAGTTTTAAGAACATTCAAACGTACTGGCGAAGGGGGAATTGGTAAGCTAGGATAAAGTTCAGAATCCAGTGTAAGGCTCATCTCTAAAGATAACAGGCAATTTCATGTTTTCGGGATGTGCAGACCTGGCAAGCCTGGTGTTAATTCTGATGTGGAAATATCTTTATTAGTTACAAGTTAAAAACCTCAGTCTTGTTCAGTATTGTCTCCGAAATTTAAATTGTAACGGTTGGGGAGATTCACCAAATCAATACGGCCTCTCAGTGTCCCATTATACCACAAATAAGCTTACATGTTTCGGCTCCTAGGAGCCATCTTCAGCTGTTCCAAATAATATAAATTAAAAGAGCTATATACAAGACATTGTGTACATAATGGTGTGCACAAACATAATTATCATTTAAAATAAGGTCTAACACGTTAACAATATACCTACACAGAATGTACCAATTTCCTTAAACATGAATTTTAAAATAAGTTCATAGGCCAAACCTGCCATGTTACTTAAAAAGGAACAAAATTAGGATACCTGTTTGTACTAGATTATTACAAATGAAAATGTTCCGTATAATTAAATGCAGCTGAGTATTTCCCTCTTCCATTAATGCGTACCGGCAGCAGAAGTTTTTTAACAAATTTTGCTGTTTTAACTTTAAGAAGGATTTTAAAAATGGGACTGTTGTAATTTGAATAAACGGCGTTTTTCGATTTCAATTAGTACTATGGTCTAGCATGATGAAAACATCGTCGGCATACCTATTTTAGATAACTACGTTCTGAAATGATTGGTTATTCAAGATTTTAGTGTGTCCTAGATTATCTAGGTAGATCTCAGCTAAAATGCCCGAGGCAGGAGATCCCATTGGCTGTCCGTGTTGCTGGTAGGTTCTATTGCTGAAATGGAGTAGTATTTTTCTTAACATAGTTATGGGCTCATTGGACCACGTTTGTTTGTTTATGTTTCCAACAATGTTTACTTATCCTTGCCCATATGTCTTTCATTGTCTTAATGTGAGGTTTTCTTCTGTCCCCTGACCTCATTTCGCTGGTTTGATCGCATCTTCAGGTAGTCTCCAATCCTCGATTTTATGTTTAAAATGCTTCTATCAGGACATCATGTTCCGTTATCCCGCTCAGCCTCAAATCTTCAGGCACTCCTTGGTGCCAAATGGGTTTATCTTTGAGATTCCACACTTGTGTTGGGATCTGTTTCGCCAGACATACGAAACACGTGACGGAAGAAAGTCAGCCTCCTTGTCCTGATGACGTCCGTTACTTTCTCTGAGCTTCCATGTTCCTTCCTTTTTAATGGGTCCTTATGCCTTTTTCCCTATCCATCATTCTAGTTTCCCCAGTTCTCGTTATGAGATGTTATTTCTCAAGCTCAATATTTCTGATGCATATAAATCTTCTGGTCTTACAACTGTCTCCTAAGGTCGAATTGTAACTCCCGGAAATTCAGCCGTAGATTTCTTCTTAACCGGCCAACCATGAACTACTTGACACCCTGTGCTCGAGTTTGTTATTGGTACCAGTATATCACTCGAAGAATGCTCAGTCCTAAATTCTAGCGGTCGCAGTCTCTTTCAATTCTTGATTTTCTATTTTAAGAGCCTTATTGTCCTTTTGTAGAATGTTCATAATTTCTAATGCACTTTTGTATTCCTCATCTTTTGTTTTCGGTGCTTCATCGTCAACGCCGTCGCCATGTTAAGACACTGGCGTGGCCAAGGGGGGCGCCCAGTGGGGCCGGGCCCCCCAAAAATGTTTCCTGAATTAGAGCGAGGATCAGCCGTTGTTTTACCTACGGTACGAACAACTTAAAACCTTACGCCGAAATATTAAATTAACGTAGCGACAAAGAGCAGGGCTCTCAATACGGCCATTCATAATTCTCCATATTTGTACTGCTTGAATGAAAGGAAAACACTTAGGATTGTGATGCACGGGGATATTTCACTGTAGAGGCCTCAGTATTGGGAATGCAACTGTGTGTTGACAAATGCCAAATGATGAGGAAAAGGGCAATTAGCCAGGGATTACTCAATAGGGGGCCGGAACGTGACCACCGAGATAACGGTGTCCACGGCCAGAAACAGTTCAAAGCTTACAACATCGTGTCAGCTTTTGCAGATTGGTTCCAGGAAACTGGGGTTGTACCGTGGTTGAAAAATGTGCTATGTTATGGTTGCAGCGTTCGGAAGACTGTGACAGGATTTTGAGCTGCACGTTAGTTCCTCATTTTGTGCCATATAAGTAACTTTATTTATTTTGTCACTAAGAGCAAAATTTGCCTGCTGCCATTTCTTGATGGATACAGTACTTTTGTATCCATCTCTTGGCACAGGCCAGAATAAAGTGTACCTTTCACCAAAGTCCCAGTCTCATCCATGGTTGTGACAATATGGAAGCTGCTGGGGTATGGGTGGTGCTAAGTAATGACATTCAGAGCACGGCTAGTGCATCTGAGTGTTATGAAAGGTGTTGCTCATAGGGTCAGTCGTGCTGCAATAGCACTTTCTGACCCAGTGAGGACAGCAATGGCAAACTACCTCACTCCTCGGCTTGCCTAGTACGCCTCATTTTGGTGCTGCCATTGGTTTTTGCGGTTTCCTTATAACCGCATAACCTTTGGTGGTGCTATTTGAGGATCCAACCAGCCTCTGGGCTGATGACCTAACAGACAGACAAGAGCAAAATAATGTGCATCCTCGGTAAGAAATTTTTTTTAAATTCTAACAGCAGCAAGACAGATCGCAGATGCGTGCCTTAGTTCTATAGGTAGGTCTATATATTTTGTCAAATGCCCGGGGACTGATTGGAACCTCAAATGGCACCATCAAAAGTGCATGTAACTATCTTGTAATTAGCGGACGTGATAACTCAGTTACAATGGTTCTATCTTCTCATCAAGACGGCCGAGGCTTGAGTCGCAGTTGATGCATGAAACATTTTTAAAATGGGAAGTCACGTTCTATTATTCCAGATTCTACTTAAAACACTAGGTCGCGTGCCTTACCTTTCTTTAGCACTTTTGAGTCATAACCGCATCATTTATGATGGTGTATTTTGAGTATCAACCATTCTGCAGGCTTACCTTGTACCTTAAATGTTGAGAGGGTGCAGTGGTGTACCAACGAAATAATTTCAGTGGTCAAGTCTAGGCCAGTAGCGTGGATACAACTTTTCCTTGGAAGGGATTGTGAAAAGATGTTTTATTTGGTATTTAGAATTTGCTTTACGTCGCACCGTAGGTCTTATGGCAACGATGGGAAAGTAAAGGGTTAGGAGTGGGAAGGAAGCGGCCGTAGCCTTAATTGTATGTTGTATGTTCAGTCTTCAGCCCTGAGGCTGGTTGTATCCTCAACAGCTCCGCCATCAGGTGTGAAAATGGGAAACCACGGAAAACCATATTTAGGGCTGCCGACAGTGGGGTTCGAAGCGGATGCAAGCACACAAATGTGTGTCCTTAACCGCACGGCAAACTCGCCCGGTGGATATGAAAGTAAAGCCGGTCCTACCGAGTGCGGTGACGGATCCAATCAATCAATACTGATCTGCATTTAGGGCAGTCGCCCAGGTAGCAGATTCCCTATCTGTTGCTTTCCTAGCCTTTTCCTAAATGATTTCAAAGAAATTGGAAATTTATTGAACGTCTCCCTTGGTAAGTTATTCCAATCCCTAACTCCCCTTCCTATAAAAGAATATTTGCCCCAGTTTGTCCTCTTGAATTCCAACTTTATCTTCATATTGTGATCTTTCCTACTTTTATAAACGCCATTCAAACTTATTCGTCTACTAATGTCATTCCACGCCAACTCTCCGCTGACAGCTCGGAACATACCACTTAGTCGAGCAGCTCTTCTTCTTTCTCTCAATTCTTCCCAACCCGAACGTTGCAACATTTTTGTAACGCCACTCTTTTGTCGGAAATCACCCAGAACAAATCGAGCTGCTTTTCTTTGGATTTTTTCCAGTTCTTGAATCAGGTAATCCTGGTGAGGGTCCCATACACTGGAACCATACTCTAGTTGGGGTCTTACCAGAGACTTATATGCCCTCTCCTTTACATCCTTACTACAACTCCTAAACATACTCATAACCATGTGCAGAGATCTGTACCCTTTATTTACAACCCCATTTATGTGATTACCCCAATGAAAATCATTCCTTATATTAACACCTAGATACTTACAAGGATCCCCAAAAGGAACTTTCACCCCATCAACGCAGTAATTAAAACTGAGAGGGCTTTTTTATTTGTGAAACTCACAACCTGACTTGTAACCCCGTTTATCATCATACCATTGCCTGCTGTCCATCTCACAACATTTTCGAGGTCACGCTGCAGTTGCTCACAATCTTGTAACTTATTTATCACTCTAAGAGAATAACATCATCCTCTGTAGATATTGATGGTTTTGATTGTTACCATGTAATTATATCGAACAATCGAAATCATAGCTCCTATACTCTAAACCGGCCGCATTATTGAAACTATTCGTAAAATTGATAATATCGTTCTTCGTTTGTGAAGAAGTAGAATCTTCATTTAATTTTTTTCTAAAAAAAAAGGAACCACTTTGGTACTACGCCCGTGAAGGTGACTACATGCCAGGTTGTACATATTTCGATCACGGGAATCTCATGGCCTATTGCACCCACAAACAAGGCTGTATCTTCCCGATCCCATGCCTTTCTTAACTCTGTCAGTGGCGGGCATCGAATGCAGGATGCCTTAAGTCTAAATCTAAAATAAGGAGACCTAAAAGTAACAAGCCAACCCCGCGGTGTAGGGGTAGCTTGCCTGCCTCTTACCGGAGGCCTCGGGTTCGATTCCCGGCCAGGTCAGGGTTTTTACCTGGATCTGAGGACTGGTTCGAGGTACATTCAGCCCACGAGATTATAATTGAGGAGCTATCTAACGGTGAGATAGCGGCCCCGGTCTAGAAAGCCTAGAATAACGGCGGAGAGGATTCGTCGTGCTGACCACAGGACACCTCGTAATTTGCAGGACTGAACAGCGGTCGCTTGATAGGCGATGGCCCTTCGGGGCTGTTATGCCATGGAGTTTGGTTTGGAAAAGTGTACAGAGAAGGAAGCGACACCCTTGCAAGGCTCTTCATCTTCCAGCTAGTTCTTCCGTCCGGTCTCGTGCATTTAGGACAGTTGGAAAACGTACGCCTTAATAATGCTCTTTATTAAACCTGTGTAGACATACTAACTGAATCTATTTATAACAATAATCACAAACGCCTCCTTTTCATGTGATTCAGTTTTTTGAGTCGTCGTAATTGAGTCCGAGTTCCCAGGTTCAAATCCCAACTTTGGTCAGTGGCCCTCAAAACGGTGTTGAAATGGCAACAGCTCCATGTCGTTGGTTTCTGGCACGTTAATAAAAATTATACATAAGAATATTAGCGTCATAAAACTGTAACTTTATACTACTATATTCTGCACCCCAGGTTTGCGAGGGAAACGAATTAACAATTTGCTTTACGTCGCAACGACTCTGATAGGCCTTATGGTGACGGTGGGATAGGAAAGGCGTAGGAGTGAGAAGGAAGCGGCCGTGGCCTTAATTAAGGTACAGCCCCAGCATTTTCCTGGTGTGAAAATGGGAAACCAAGGGAAACCATTTTCAGGGCTGCCGACAGAAGGGTTCGAATCCACTGGCTCCCGGATGCAAGATCACAGCTGCGCTGCCCTAACCGCTAGGGAAACTAATAGGACAAGGTAAACACTCCCTAGCATATGTTGTGACGTATATTTTTATTTACCAACTAACAAAATATCTATACCCATATACCCTTACATTCTATATTTACTTATTTATCTATTAGTGCCTTTTTTTACAGTGGCGAAGTTAGGGCTCGAGGCCCTCTCGTACACTTAACCACACACTAATCAAAATCTTAAATAAAATACTCAGATACGCAAAACAGTTAAAACTACATACATTATTATTATTACAAATAAATTTAAATAAATTACTAATTAAATTAATATTAAAACGAATTAATATCAAAAAGTGCGGCTCCATGGCTAAATGGTTAGCGAATTGGCCTTTGGTCACAGGGGTCCTGGGTTCGATTCCCAGCAAGGTCGGGAATTTTAACCATCATTGGTCAATTTCGCTGGCACGGGGGCTGGGTGTACGTGTCGTCTTCATCATCATTTCATTCTCATCCCGACGCGCAGGTCGCCTACAGGAGTCAAATAAAAATACCTGCACCTGGCGAGCCTAACAAGTCCTCGGACACTCACGGCACTAAAAGCCATACGCCATTTCATTTCAATATTAAAAACTCTTAAAAATGACTAATCCTCAAGCATGCACACATTCACACTTCAACCATTCCTGTCCTCACCAGGTAGTCTCGGCAGGTGACCTTAAATCTTGATCTCTGACCTGAGCTGACAGGGAATTCCATAATGTGGCGCCGATCACCAGAAATGATCTATTAATTTTATTTGTGCGGTGCAGTGGAATAGAAAGAAAGGATCTAGAATGTGTGAAATTATGATAAAAAGGTGAATAGTGGCTGACTTTCAGCTAACACTCCTAAATACCATCGTTAAAGTGTGTAGCTGCCGGCTGCCGGCTACAGCCATGAGACAGCCTGATAGTATGGGGTGGTATGAACATCGTACCTGATGTAAATAAATCGCAGGCAGGAATTCAGTGCTCGTTGAAGTTTAAGTGTTTCTTCTCTCGCCATATCAACTAAAACGTCACAATAATCAAGAACAGGGAGAATGAGTGTCTGTATTAGTTTGACCTTTAGCTCAGATGGAAATATATCCCTCTGCCGTTTAAGAGGGTGAAGCCTTCCAAAAGTCTTTTTACGTATTTCTTCTGTGTGACCAGAACAAGCAAGTGTTTCATTCATAATTAAGCCGAGATTTTTAACCGTTTTACTGTAGGGACTAATGTTACCATTCAGTAGGATAGGCGGGATTGCGACATTGTTTGAGCAGCTCAGTGATTTTCGTGACCCAATTATGATTGCCTGAGATTTTGTGGAGTTTAGTGTAAGAGAATTTCGTTGTGCATATATACTGAGTCATCGGAGGTCATTGTTAAAATTCTGTCTTGCAGTGTCGATATGTTATTTCCTGTCACGGATGGTATGTCATTGATATAAATACAGAAAAGTAAGGGCCCTAGAATACTGCCCTGTGGGGCACCACTAAGTTTCATTTTCCATTTAGAGGCCTTGTCGTTTACAGTTACACGCTGTTGATGAAAGGAAATGTCGTATGGCTTTTAGTGCCGGGATATCCCAGGACGGGTTCGGCTCACCAGGTGCAGGTCTTTCTATTTGACACCCGTAGGTGACCTGCGCGTCGTGATGAGGATGAAATGATGAAGACAACACATACACCCAGCCCCCGTGCCATTGGAATTAACCAATTAAGGTTAAAATCCCCGACCCGGCCGGGAATCGAACCCGGGACCCTCTGAACCGAAGGCCAGTACGTTGACCGTTCAGCCAACGAGTCGGACACGCTGTTGATAATAACTAAAAAAAACTTAAGTGCAGCCAGGTCGAAATTTAGCAGATCCATTTACTTTATCATAGTCGGAATTTCTAGTGTCAAAGGTGCTACTGAAGTCAAGAATGATAAGTATAGTGAGCAGTCGTTGGTCTGTAGCGTTTCTTCTTACCTTGAAAAGTGCTGTCACGGTACTGTGACCCTTCTTAAATCCAGATTGCAAAGGGTCCAAAGGAGCATTTTTATTTAGGTATTCCAGAACTTGCTCGTATACTAAACGTGCAAAGGCTTTATAAAGCGCAGGGAGTATGGACACAGGACGAATGTCAGAGAGTGATTGTGGGTCTAAACTCTTAGGTACCAGTATAATATTCAATATTGTCTGTTTTCCAAACAGTATGGAAAATTCCGTTTAGTAGACAGTAGTTCAGTATGTGCGTCAGTATAGGCAGGACAGCACCCATAACGTTATGTATAAAAGTAATAGGAATATCATCTACAGGCGTGGCCTTTGATTTAATCGAGTACAAAGCCTTTTTAACCTGATTTTCTGTGACATTGTGAAATGTGAATGGTGGATTTGCTGGAGGGGAGAGCGGTGAGTCGGTGCAGTTAACTGGGGTAGGTTGAATATTTATCCTACAAGAGTAATCGTTCAGTTCGTCAAGTAGAATGTCAGGATTTGTCAGACTCTGTTGATGTTTTCTAGAGCTCTGAATTGGTCCCATGCGCGATTGGAATTAAAGTTGTTAGATAAATTCCGGAAATATGCACATTTTTTTAAATTTCTTTGTGCGATTTCTTAAGATGCGGTAAGATTCGAAGTCTGTGTCATCAAAGGTTTGTTTACAATGCCGAAAAAACGAGTCTCGATGGGCCATCATTCTCTTCGTTTCAACATCTAGCCATGGAGAAGAAGGGCGAGAAACCTTTATTCGACGTGTATGTGTGTGTTTCTTTGCCGCATTAATCGAATAAAATGTCACTTCTTTATAGCTTATCACAGGACCATTATTATAATAAAATTACTGTATTTATTTTCTGGCTTGGGGACTGGGTGTTTGTCTCAACATTTTCCTCTTCATATTCAGACAACATACTACACAACCAAGCACCAAAGAAGCACACAACAGTGATTACATCCCTCCGTATAGGGTTGGCGTCGGGAAGAGCATCCGGCCGTAAAACAGGGCCAAATTCACATGTGCGACACACTTCGCACCCGTGACCCCACAGATGTGGGAAAACGGAATAAGAATAAGAAGAAAAAGAAAATGATGGTAGTGATGATTATTACTATTAGCTTCCGGAATCCGCACGAATCCACCACTCTTACTTGGATCCAAGGACACTCACTTCCTTTTTAGGTATTCTATACCACCTAAACTCTGGAAGTTTGGACACCTATCAAAATAAATGCCCCACCCAAAAAAAACTGAAATCCTGGCTACTCTACTGTTACAAGACCATATCAGTCAATAATCTAGTCTGCCGCACTTGCAACTCTCGAAAGGCTGTTACTTCCCTGTCGATAAACCATTAATTACATCGTATAAATGGTATAAGCATACCAATTTCTTCTCGGTCAATCCTAAAGAATTCTCTGATGAGTGTGAACGTATATGGTGGACGAAACAAAAGAAATCACATGTTGAGGACAGACATATAGTAAATAGACAGGCAGCGATCCACCTTGTAGGATTGGTACTAGTGAAGCCGGAAACTTGTGGCCACCGCCATCTTACGTCACTACAGATCTGCTGTAAACTTGTATGTTACTGTGTTACGAGCAGTTTTGTTTTGTGTTATTTTTATGCACATTTCACTATAATATTTTGGCAAGCTACTGTGTGTGAGAATGGTGAATACCTGGGTAGTGTTTAGGTGCGGTTTTTCCTATTCACAAAGGAAGAGGAAGGAAGGAACAGGAGTTTCAATACACCGGTAAGTGGCTTACATGTGCTCATGTACACTTGTTATCTAGTTAGTAATACAATTAAATTTACCATCAAAGATGCCTAATTATCTAAGAGACAGTATATATATATATATTGTGATGGACTACGGAATGATAATAATGTTATTACGACATTTGGTTATAAGTGTTGTTTTTGTTCTGGTTAGGTTAGTAATTGAATAATAGTGGTTTTGGCCTCTTCTGTTATTTGAAAATATAGTAAGGATGTCAAAATTACTGTTAGAATTAGAATGGAAGGATTAGTAAGCATGTATAAATTGAAATAGGTGTTAGGTTTATTATCACAGAATATTATTGAATATATATAAATATGTTAGTCAATACTCTACAATGTAATACTTGTAAGGAAATAGTGTACAAAAAGAAAATCCTTATCCAGTTATTCCTTTCAAGAATGAGGGATGGCAAGGAAAGGGGGGGATTGTAGAAGACAGGTGGTCTAATGTTCTAAGGGGAAGGAGATTGCAGGTTATTCAGGATCAGAATTCAGGACAGGTGTCTGTAAGAAATCAGTACGAGCTACTCCAGGTAGAACAACAGAGGGAAGATGAGGAACAGAGAACTATTGCTGAGATGTGTGGAAGTAGGAGGGAGGAAAAAGGTAGGAAAGGGAAATGTAGAGTAGAGGATAGGGAAAGACAGGTGGAACAGGGTAATGGGAGAGAGAAAACAGAGGAGGAAGCAGCTTCTGCAGCTATCAGGAAAGATAAGGCTGACTAGGAGGGGACGGAATCAAATGAGGTGGGTAGGGTCAAGGCTCTGGTTATGGGGGATTCCATCGTTAAACATGTGGGGAAAGTGTGTGGAGGAAAGAGAAACAAGACAGTGTGTTATCCAGGAATTAGGTTGAGGCAGCTGTTAAGGAAAGCAGAAGAGAAGGAGGAGGGATCAGAAAAGGTGGTAGTGTTTCATGTTGGTTCCAACAACGTAAGGCAAGCTGGTATAAGTACCAACATAGTTGGGGATGTATGGGATCTGGTGAAGGCAGCGCGGGTGAAGTTTAAGGAAGCAGAGATTGTTATCAATGCAATACTGTGTACGAGGGATACTGGCTGGAGGGTGATTGGGGATTTAAATGAGATTATGGAGTGGGTTTGTGGGAAACTGGGAGTGAAATTTCTAGATCCTAATGGGTGGGTAGGAGATAGGGATCTGCGCTCAGATGGCCTTCACTTAAACTGCAGGGATAAGTATAAGTCAGGAAATTTGTTTGGAAGAGTAATAGGGAGGTACATTCAGGGAAACGGGGTTGTTTAGGGAGCGGTGATAAGGATACTGGGATCTGGAAGTCAAGTAGGGACGACACAAAAATGTTAGTGTTGAACTGTTGAAGTATTATAAAGAGAGGAATAGAATTAAGTGTAATTTAATAGATATATATTTACCAGATATTGTAATAGGAGTTGAATCAAGGCTGAGAAATGATAAACTATTTTACAGAAAGTGATGCAGAAATTTTCTCACGGAACTGGAGTGTGTATCATAGAGATAGGATAGGAATGGTGGGAGGAGTATTGATTCTGGTGAAAGACGAATTAGCAAGCTACAATAAAGTTAAAGGTGACAAACACGAAATTCTAGGTGTAAGGCTCATTTCTAAAGATAATAGGCAACTTGATATCTTTGGAGTGAACAGACCGGGAAAGGGTAGCGCTGATACGGATTCAGAATTATTTGACAAGCTATGTAGGAAACGACATGGAAAGGAAAGTGATTGTAGTGGGAGATATGAATTTACCAAATGTCAATTGGGTAGGAAATGCGAACGATAGGAAGCATGACCAACAAATGGCAAATACGTTAATATGGGAATGACAGCTATTTCAGAAAGTGATGGAACCCACTAGAGGGAAAAATATCCTGGATGTGGTGCTGATAAAAGGCAAATGAGCTCTATAGAGAAACCGAAGTAATAGATGGTATTAGTGATCATGAAGCTGTTTTTGTCGTAGTCAGAAATAAATGTAATAGAAAGAAAGGTTTTAAAAGTAGAACTATTAGCCAGTATCATATGGATGATAAAGCAGGCATGAGGTAGTTTAAAAAAAGTAAATATGATCAGTGGAAAACAGTAAATAAAAACGAAAACAGACTCTGGGACGGGTTTAAAGCAATTGTTGAGGAATGTGAAAACAGGTTTGTACCTTTAATGGCGGTAAGGAATGGTAAATACCCACCTTATTATAGTAGAAATAAGGAGACTAAGAAAGAGGTGCAGATTGGAATGAAATAGAGTTAGAAATGGCTGTGGAGATAAGGAGAAATTTAAGGAACTTACTAGGAAATTGAATCTAGCAAAGAAGACAGCTAAGATTAACATGATGGCAAGCATAATTGTCAGTCATACAAATTTAATGGAAGGGTATGTATAGGTACTTTAAGGCAGAAACAGGTTCTTAGAAGGACAGTCGAGGAATAATTAATGAATAAGGGGAGTGTGTATGTGAGGATCTTCAGTCAGCAGTATGTAAAGATTGTTGGTTACAAGAATAATGTCCAGAGAAGGGAGGTGACTAATGCTAAAGAAGTATTAAAATTTACATGTGATAAAATTGGTAATTACAATAAGATACAAAATTTGAAAACTAGGAAAGCGGTTGGAAGATTTCTGGGGATATCCTAAAGACAATGGGTTGAGATATAGTGCCATACCTGAAGTACTTATTTGATTATTGTTTGCATGAAGGAGCTATTCCAAATGAATGGAGAGTTGCTATAGTTGCCCCTGTGTATAAAGGAAAGAAAAGTTGAAAATTACAGGCTAGTAAGTATGACATGCATTGTATGTAAGCTTTTGGAAGGCATTCTTTCTGATTATATTAGACACGTTTGCAGAATTAATAACTGGTTCGACTGAAGGCAGTTCGGTTGTAGGATTCCAGCAAGATATAGCAGATATCTTGGGTTCAGGAGCCCAAATGGACTGTTGATCTGTCTAAAGCATTTGAGGGTGGATCATGGAAGACTACTGGAAAAAATGAGTGCAATTGGACTAGACAAAAGAGTGACTGAATGGGTTGCTATATTCCTAGAAAATAGATCTCAGAGAATTAGAGTAGAATTAAGAGGAGATTTCCTCAAGGCTGTATTATTGGACATTTATATTTTCTTATGTACGTAAATGATACAAGTAAAGGTAAGGCTTTTTGCACATGACGGTATTCTGTATAGAGTAATAAATAAGTTACAAGATTGTGAGCAACTGCAAAATGACCTCGATAATGTTGTGAGATGGACAATAGGTAATAGCGGGGTTAGAAGTCAAGTTGTGACTTTCACAAATAGGAAATGTCCTCTCAGTTTAAATTACTGCGTTGATGGGGTGAAAGTTCCTTTTGGGGATCATTGTAATTATCTGGGTGTTAATGCAAGGAAAGATCTTCATTGGAGTAATCACATAAATGATTTGTAAATAAAGGTTACAGATTCTCTGCACATGGTTATGAAGGTGTTTAGGGGTTTTAGTAAGGATGTAAAAGAGAGGGCATATAAGTCTCTGGTAAGACCCCAACTAGGTTATGGTTCCAGTGTATGGACCCTCACCAGGATTACTTGATTCAAGAACTGGAAAAAATCGAAAGGTAAGTAGCTCGATTTGTTCTGGGTGATTTCCGACAAAAGAGTAGCGTTACAAAAATGTTGAAAAGTTTGGGCTGGGAAAACTTGGGAGAAAGGAGACGGGCTGCTCGACTAAGTGGTATGTTGAATTGAATTGAAATAATAACATTAAGTTATTTATTAGACCACCTAATCAATACAAAATCGTCTTGGATGATTTACATAAATTTGTTAGCTAATAGTGGTACATGTTTCGCCTTCCCTGAAGGCATCATCAGCCATAGTCTTAACCTTAAATTAAAAATAAGCGTCTAAATAACATGTAGTAATGAAATGAATTATAAAATCTTGAAGAGATTTGAAATAAAATAACATTAAAAATAACAATGATGGTTTGAAAAATACAATGTATGAGATACAATAGTGGAAGTATTAACAAAATTAACATTAGAAGGCTGCTAAAATAAGTACAATGGATAAAACAACAGATTGTTAAACAAAGATTGCATAAAAGTAAAGTTGATAGTCTGGCGGTTATAATTAGACGATGGCGAAAAATCTTATATAATCAAAGTAAAGAAGAGAGAATAAAAGTCAAAGTTAGTCGAGAGATCCGAAGTTAATCATGATTTTGAAGATAAAAGACGAAAGTCAGATGCATATGGTGAAGTTGTAGAACACGTTGAGGATATGAAGTTGGTGAATAGAAGTTGAAGAACAGTTTCAAATAGGATCACTATGGACCATCTCAAAATTTGAAGTGATGTTCAAATGTTGTAAATTGTGAGTTTGTAGATATTCTAGTTGAAAAAGCATATAAAGGTGGAATCTGTAAATGGAAGCAAGAAACGTAGAGTTAATTGTGTGAAAAGATATTTGAAAAATATTGAAGTAGAATCATATGCACTTACCATTTGACGGTGACAAAGATAGCTTGTAATATTATGAGTTAGAAGTATTTGCAACAGTAGACTTCTTGCTACGTGTGTTATAACTGAAGTTTTGTGCTGGAGGGGGATCTGTTTGCGTTGACGTAACTATTAGAGGGGGGCTGCTATTGGTGGGAGGGAAGGAAGAGAGTGTATTACTGCGCGTGTTGTAACGGTGTAAGGCTATTGGAGGGAGCGATGTTACGGTGGGTGTGGCTATGGGTTTATTGGTTGTATTTGAATTAGAGGTACTAGCGGCGGGGGGAAGGGAGGGGGTATATTAGCTGTAGGGGAGGTGGGAACTCTAATTGATGTGAGGTTGAAGATTTTTAAGAATTTGTTGGTGAGGGAAGTTGATTCTCGTAATAAAATAAGAATCTGTTCATACAAGGGGCTTTTTTTATCAATAGTGTCATTTAGATTTTTATCTTTATTAAAATGTTGGTCGAGGAAAATAAATAAGTTTTCATATTCTGTCATGAGTTTGCTTTTATCGACTCTTTTTAGGATATGGAGGTCTTCTTCTATTGTGGTGAATTTATGCCCGGTGTCCCTCATATGGTTGGCCATTGCGGAGAATTTGTTGTGTCTTTGGGCATTGTAATGCTCGGCGTATCTGGTAGAGAAGCTGCGGCCAGTTTGGCCAACATAAGAAAAATTACATGTAGAGCATTTCAATCTGTATATTCCTGATCCAGAGTAACTATTGTCTGTGATGTTAATAGAGTTGTGATTGAAGAATAAATTACGATTAGTGTTTTTTGTTGTGTAGGCTATTTTTATTTCGTGCTTCATTAATGAATTGGTTATCGGGTAAATGCTATGGTTAGTGAACGTGAATTAAGCGTATTTTGGTTTGACGGGTTTTAATGGAGTTAAATTGGTAGCTAGTTTCAGTTTGGTTTTATTGATGATTTTATCAATCATACTCGTGTTAAATCCATTGAATTTAGCTATTTCCTTGATGAATAGTAATTCTTTCTTTAAATTAATAGAGGACATAGGGATCTTTAATGCTCTATATATTAAACTGTGATAAGTGGCTTTTTTATGTGAGTTGGGATGTAAAGAATCATTTTTTATGGTTGTTGGAGAAAAGGTGGGTTCTCTGTATATTTGTATATCTGTATATCTGTACATTTTTTCTGTATATATGTACGATATGAAGTAAAAAAGAAACTCCCAACTTTGATTAATGAGATAACATCTAATAATAACTACAATGTCTCGAAACAAATTCAAAACCTGAAATCCAAAATCCATAACAACAACGAAGTAATTACAAAAGCAGATAAGGGCAACACCATAGTAATAATGAACAAACAAGATTACATCAATAAAACTGAAACTTTTTTCAGACAATACCTATACCTTAATTAACAAAGATCCAACAAACAAAATACAGCGTAACTTAAAGAACCTTCTTAAAAATTCTAACTTCATTTTAAATGATCAAGATTATCAGAAATTAACTATAATTAACCCAAAGTTACCTACAGTCAGATCCCTGCCCAAAATTCATAAAAATGATGTCCCCATTCGGCCTATAATTAATAGTATCAATAGTCCTACCTATAAAACCTCTCAATTCCTACACAAATTCCTAAAAAAACGCTTCAAATTTCACAACTCCAACCCCATAAAGAACTCGATCGAACTTTGTAATTCCCTAAATAAGTTCAGTCTACAACCAAACCACGTTTTATGTCCTTTTGACATCACCAATATGTATACTAATATCCCTATCAACAATACTATTAACAACATAAAAAACAATCTGTTGAAACATAGCACATTGAGTAAAATCGAAATTGATGAATGGTTAAAATTACTTAACCCTCTTGGAGCCAAGAGCCGATCTGGTCGGCCGCTCCCCATCAGCTGGAAGAGGCCAGAGCTCCGCCTCCACTCTACTACTGTAAAGTGCCAGGCCGTTTTCAGTGGAAATACATGTATTTTAAAATTCGCGTATATCTACCGGTGTATAGCAAATACCGGCATGAAATTTTCTACATATTGACTACGTAGAATAAGAAACTGGTTTGGAGTGATATAAAGAGTCAAAGACGTTTTATTGTTGATTTATAGTTGTCGACAACGTTTGTTTTTAGGAAGAAAAAAATATTTTCGCACTTTCTCTCTCAATATCTACTTTGAAAAAATAATTTACGATACAAAAGAATATACGTAATTATGTATAATTTATTTCTAAATACAATTTTATAGAATAACTAATTTGAAAGAGAAAAATAAAAACGTAAAAATTAAAATTCAAACATATGTCACTAATAAACACAAGACAATTTTACTCACCGATAAAATTCGCGTGTATGTATCGCTGTTTGGCAAATACTGACAACAAATTTTCACCGTGCGGACAACACAGTATTAAAATAATTCTGATTTATTAAATAAGTAAAAAAAATAGTAGTTGATATTATAGTTTTTGTTTTCAGAAAAAATAGTTTCTCGTTTTCGGTTGTAGTATGTATTAGAAAAATAATTTTATAATACAACAGAATTTACAAAATTAAGAAATGTATGGCACTAAAGCCGTGATTTGCTTTGAACTACTAAGCGACCGCTGCTCAGTTCGGTACCTGCACTTTACGAGGTGAATCATGGTCAGTGAGACGGATCCTCTCAGTAATTATTCTTGGTTTTCCAGACTGGGGTCGCCCTCTCACTGTCAGATATCTCCTCAATTGCAATCACTTAGGGTCACTTAAAATGAGTGAACCTCGAACCAACCCTCAGGACCAGGCGAAAATTCTTCACCTGGGCGGGAATCGAACCCATGACCTTCGGGTGAGAGGCAGGCACGCTACACTTCGCCCGCGGAGTCCGGCATTTCGGTAATGATAGAGGACTATATGTGACTATAAGGTTTAGCAGAGAGTAAGTGAAAAGTAAATAGAAGTGTGATATGGGCGGAGAATCAGACGGTAGGGCATGTTTAGGTCCAAGAACTTTCTTGAAGGAGACAGGAGGTTGAGGAATGTTGTCGGGTTCATTGGGACAAATTTCCACAAAATGTTCTCCAGAGACATCATCATCATCATCATCATCATATTCGTTATCACTAGTTTCATCTACCACCATATTCAGAGTAGCTTTAGTGCTGTTAGACACAATTAAACGTCTCTTCTTTAGCTGCGGTAATTCCGCGGACGTGTCCGGTATAATTTCGTCGCTACTCTCTGAACTAAATTCGCTATCGCTATCCGATAAATCATCAGCGTTAACTTCGCACTGTTATAAATACTGCATTAATTTATTGTCATCAATACCTGCTGAAAAATTATCACGTGAATAACATGCCATTTTCCTGTCACAAAACCACTCACTGCAAGGAGCAATCTCTTACTGACCGGTTAGCGGTATTTGTAAACACAGGAAACGATTCTTGTGAAAGGTATAACACCCTCTTAGAACTGCCAAAGCAAGGCCAGGCACACAATAACGTGTAGCCCCTTTATTACAGGTTGTAACAAAAGTATGCACGTCACTGTAGGTTGCCTCAAAATTACGTATATCACAGAATTTTAAGCCGGCCGATGTAATCGGCTCTGGCAACTTCCGACTGGATTGTTAACGGCCGACCAGATCGGCACTAAAACAGCCGTCCGCCTCTGTAGTGTAGTGGTTAGCGTGATTAGCTGCTACCCCCGGAGGTCCGGGTTCGATTCCCGGCCCTGCCACGAAATTTGAAAAGTGGTACGAGGGCTGGAACGGGTTCCACTCAGCCTCGGGAGGTCAATTGAGTAGAGGTGGGTTCGATTCCCACCTCAGCCATCCTGGAAGTGGTTTTCCGTGGTTTCCCACTTCTCCTCCAGGCAAATGCCGGGATGGTACCTAACTGAAAGCCACGGCCGCTTCCTTCCCTCTTCCTTGCCTGTCCCATCCAATCTTCCCATCCCTCCACTAGGCCCCTGTTCAGCATAGCAGGTGAGGCCGCCTGGGCGAGTTACTGGTCATTCTCCCCAGTTGTATCCCCGACTCAAAGTCTGAATCTCCAGGACACTGCCCTTGAGGCGGTAGAGGTGGGATCCGTCGCTGAGTCCGAGGGAAAAACCAACCCTGGAGGGTAAACAGATTACGAACGAACTAAAACAGCCAGATAAATGTGCGATTTAAATTTATGAGCAAGTTCGGTTGAAAACGCGTGCCACGCCTTTCGTTTATGTGTAATCTGGGAAAATAATCTTTTGTTGTTGTTTTTTTTTTTTTGCAAGTTGCCTTTACGTCGCACTGACACAGGTAGGTTATGGCGACGATGGGAGAGGGAAGGGCTAGGAGTGGGAAGGAAGCGGCCTGGTGTGAAAATGGGAAAACGCGGAAAACCATTTTCAAGGCTGCCGACAGTAGGGTTCGAACCTACTATCTCCCGAATACTTGATACTGGCCGCACTTAAGCGACTGCAGCTATCGAGCTCGGTATTCATTAGTTTAGCTATGCCGAAGTTGGAGAGGCAGTTGACGTTCTTATCTGGAACTTTGCTCCTATCGGGGACGCTACTGTGGCTGAACATCGAAATGAATCTACATCTTCATGATGCTATACGAAAAATAAGTAAAATTCTTCCCGTCCAGCTATCACAGAATATTTAAAAATTTCCCAAGCTACCAAGTTGTCACTACTGACTATATGAGTTGCAGGCTAGGAACTCTACAGTACGCTTCCGAGTTAGCCGCAGTTGTTACAACGTCTTTTGATGCTGCCACGCAGTTCTTTATGGGTTCGAGTCCCAGTAGCCCAACACTTTTTATCTTCTAAATGCTAGTCGGTAGGGTACAAGAGGTGATAGTATACATTTCCTAATCACTAGAGTGCGTGTCGAAAGCTTGGGTTGTGTTCCAAATCTATCCGCGACGCACATATGGAGTAAAGGTATACGACGTTATTCATGGGGATTCGTCCGTCGAATGAGGACATTCAGGTTTTATTTCTTTGACTCCATAACAATTTGCTTATAAGTATTTACACCAAAAGTGAGATAAATGCTTGCCAGTTGTTATCCTAACGTTGTCTTTAAACAAGAAACTAGCTATTATTAAATTAGCAACAACAAATTGAATTACCGGTAATTATAAAATTAATGACACTACACCGCACACACTGGCATTAATTACGAATATAAACTTTACTTTCGCCGTAATGCGCATCCTCGTAAATAGTTTTAGACATAAAGCAAAATTATACTCTGTGGTAGGAATTATTTGATAAGATACATAAGATGAATCTCAACCTTTGCGTTCAGGTTACATTTTCAGTCCTTTTATTTTCTATGTATGTATGTTCAGTCCGTCAGCGATTCCGCTGGTGGGATCCTCAACAGCTCTGCCATCAGCTGTCATAGATGGCCTAGGCATCACTGAACAGGCGTACTAGGGAAATGAGGAGTGAGGTAGTTTCCCGTTGTTTTCCTCACCGAACCAGGAGTTGCTATTACATATCAGTCTGCCAATCCCACTGAAATGCATGCACCAACTGACCCTATAAGCAATATTTTCACACCATTCATAGCAGGCACTGGCTGCAGAAGGAACGGCATTACTAGTATCACTCATACCTCAGTCACTTTCATTTTGTCAAAGCCAAGGATAAAGCTGAGACAGAGTAACAAGCTGAGCAACAAAATTGTTCTAGCCCATACCAGAAGACATAGTGCACTGTAAACACTAGGTCCAGCCAGCAAAGGCACTTTTATTTTCTACTATTTCTGAATTTCGTTACATAATTAATTAATTTTAACACTTCTTTTCATGTATTCTGTAGATTTCAGCCCTAATTCTGTTTTTCACCAGAATTTACACACTATAGCTTAATAACAGCCTGATCTGGGACTCTAGTAATACAATTCTAAAAGAAATAGCAGTAAACAAACTAAAACACCAGGGAACACGTACACCATCACGCTAAAGTTCTCTATATTTTCAGTAACCTTATTACCAAGGCAAAGAAAATTGTTACTGCATCTTCCACATAACAATACCGTCGTTAAAAGTCTGGTGATAGTAGGCCTACTCTAGAAAATATTTAACTTCTAGTTTGCTAAACTGCAGCCTACGTACCTGGCTGTTTATCTGACAGTTGTAGAACACGCCCTAGGACAAGTCATGTTTAAAGAGATAGGAACATGTTTGTGACGTCTTTTCCTTCCTCCCTGCCATAATGCTCGTCCTTCTTGTTCGTATGACGTTTGTTCACGACTTGTAAAATTAACACTTCATGTTCTCCATTTTCTATACTTGCACGACGCTAATAAAACATGCAAGCAAAACATCTTAGAATCAATAATTTGGTGGGGAATGAAAATAATTGAATAGTGGTGTATTTACAATATTAAAAACAAACAAGCCTTATATCTCACAAAAATTTCCATTTATGTTTTCAGTAAATATGTTAACTAAATTCGTAAGTTGTACAAGATGTACACAAGTGAAGAAAACACAGTCTCACGAAGATACGTTTAAACGCGGCACAGATTTTATAGGTTAAATTGAGTTGTTCATTTTGAAAATGCTTCTTTTCATAACATTTCTATGTATTGTGTTTCAAAACCCGTACGGGATTTAGATCTAGAAAAGGCATTCGATAGATTCTGAAGGTAATAAGGATCAGACCCTCAGAACGATCATCAACGATCATCTACAATCTGCACAAAAATCAGTCTGCACTGATAAGAATCCAGGGCTATGAAAAGCAAAACAGCAATCCAGAAATGAAAGAGGCAGGGTCGCAGTTTGCCCCACATTCTTTTCAGTAAATGGACTTGGTGTATGGCTTCTAATGCCAGGAGTGTCCGAGGACATGTTCGGCTCGCTAAGTGCAGGTCTTGTGATTTGACGCGCGTAGGCGACCTATACGTCGTGATGACGATGAAATGATGATGAAGACGAAACATACTTCCAGTCCCCGTGCCTGTCGGGAATCGAACCCGAGACCCCTGTGACCAAAGGCCAGCACGCTAACCATTTAGCCATGAAGCCGGACATTCCTTTCAGTGTTTATATAGAACAGACATTAAAGGAAGTGAAAGAGGAATTTGGAAAAGGAATCAGAATCCAAGGAGAGGAAATCAAAACTCTGAGACTAGAGGATGATATTATTTTATTTGACTTTGCAGATCTGCAGAAACTGTTGAATAGTATCAAGGAAGTAGATGAATATTGTACTTGGGTAGTAAAATAACTGACGACGACAAGAAGTAAGGAGGACATAAAATGCAGACTGGCACAAGCGAGGAAGTCCCTTCTTAAGAAAAGAATTTGCTCACTTCTCACATTGATATAGAAAGACGTTTTTGAGCGTGGCTTTGTATGGAAGTGGAACTTGGACAATAACTAGCTCAGAAAGAAGAGCTTTTGAAATGTGGTGTTACAGAAGAATGCTGAAGGTGAGATGGGTAGATAGAATCACGAATGAAGAGATACTGAATCGAATTTGTGACAGGAGAACGGTTTGGCAAAATTTGGCCAGAAATTAGAGAAAATGACAGGACACACCATAAGACACCCAGGACTTGACGAGAAGAAGAGATAGAATGATAGGACACATCTTAAGACATCCAGGCCTTGACGAGAAGAAGAGATAGAATGATAGGACACATCTTAAGACATCCAGGCCTTGACGAGAAGAAGAGATAGAATGATAGGACACATCTTAAGACACCCAGGCCGTGTCAAGAAGAAGATATAGCATGGTAGTACACATCTTAAGACACACAGTACTTGACGAGAAGAAGAGATAGAATGATAGGACACATCTTAAGACACCCACGACTTGACGAGAAGAAGAGATAGAATGATAGGACACATCCTAAGACACAGAGGGCGTGCCAAGAAAAAGAGATAGCATGATAGGACACATCTTAAGACATACCGGGCATGCCAAGAAGAAGAGATAGCATGATAGGACACATCTTAAGACACCCAGTACTTGACGAGGAGAAGAGATAGAATGAATGGAGCCCTTTCACGTATATAACCATACGTGGTGAATCAGACCTAGAAGGGTGATATTTGCAAGGTGTGACACTTGCAGGGAGCCCATTCCTCTACGTAAACCTGCCTGTTATGTCCGATCTAGGATGGTGAATTTTGCACGGATTGACAATCGCAGGCAGCCCTTTTATCTGTATAACAGTACCTTGTGGGTGAGATCACGGAAGGTGACATTGGCACGGAGTGAAACAGCATTGAGCCCTTTCCCTTATATAACAGTACGTGGTGTGTCAGTTCTACAATGGCGACATGTGCACGGAGTAACACTTGCGCAGAGCCCTTTGCCCCAAATAACAGTACGTGGTGTGTGTGATCCAGCTGGAAACATTTGCACGGAATGACACTTTGCAGGGAGCACTTTTCCTTACCTAACATGAGCTGTTGGATCAGACCTTGGATGGTGGCTTTTGCACGATGTGACATTTGCAGGGAACTCTTTCCTCTATATAAAGCCTCCTGTTATGTCCGATCCAGGATGGTGAATTTTGCACGAATTGACAATTGCAGGGAACCCTTTTTATCTGTATAACAGTAGCCTGTGGGTGTGATCACGGATGGTTACATTGGCACGGAGTAAACTTGTTGAAGCCATTTCCCCTAAATAACAGTAGGTGGTGACAATGCTCGGACTTACACTTGCAGGGAGCAATCTACTCTATAAAACCGAACCAGGTAAGTCAAATGAGGATTGGTTACTTTATCATCAATGGACAGTTCCAGGATGCACTTGTAAGTAAAGGTACCTGGTGTGTCTGTTCTCGGATGTTGACATTTGCAGTGATAGACACAGCATGGAGCCCCTTCCTTCATATAGCCCTATTGGTGTGTCAGATCTAGGATGGTGACATTTGCATGGATTGAAATTTGCTTGGAGCCCTCTTCTCTAAATAACCGTACCTGGTTAATTGGAAGTAAGATGGTCATATATACATGGATTGCCACATTGCATGGAGCAATCCGATAACGGATAGAGACAAGTGCAACCTGGAACTGTCCATTTGTGAAAAAGTAACCAATCCTTCATTTGACTCACCTGGTTCGGTTTTAAAGAGTAGATTGCTCCCTGCAAGCGTTAGTCCGTGCATTGTCACCACTCTAGATCTGACACACCACGTACTGTTATTTAGGGGAAATGACACCATGCAAGTTCACTCCGTGCCAATGAAACCATCTGTGATCTCCCCCACAAGGTACTGTTATACATGCAAAAGTGTCACACAGTGCAAATGTCACCATCCTGCATCTGACACACCACGTACCATTATACGGTGGAAATGCTCGATGGATGAATCACTTGCTAATGTCAATATCCGTGATCTGACACAGCATGTACCTTTAGATAGGGAAACGCGCTCCTGGAAAGTGTCAATCCCTGTATGTATGACCATCTTAATACCAATTAAACAGGTACATCAATAAGAGAAGGTGGCTCCCAGCACATTTCAATCCATGCAAATGTCAACATCCTAGATTTAGCACACCAGGTATGGAGGAAATGGCTCCAAGCATGTGTCACTCTGTGCAAATATCACAATCTTACTTCTCACTCAGCGGTAAGGTTATATAGAATAGAGGCAACGTGGAGTGTAACTGCGTGAAAATGTCACCATCCTAGATCTGATACACCAAGTACGGCTATATGCAGGAAGGGGCTCGAGGCTGTGTCTATCACTGCAAATGTCACCAGGTACATTTACATAGTGAATAGTGCATCTTGGAACTGTCCATCTGTGAAAAAGTCACCATCTTTCTTTTGACTCACCTGGTTCGGTTTTATAAGGTAGATTTCTCCCTGCAGGTGTTAGTCCGTGCACATGTCACCATTCTAGAACTGACACACCATGTACACTTATATAGGGGAAATGCCTCCATGCAAGTTTCACTCCGTGCCAATGTCACCTTCCGTGATTTCACCTACAAGGCACTGTTGTACAGATAAAAGGGCTCCCTGGAAATGTCGATCAGTGCAAATGTGTCACACCTTGCAAATGTCACCATCCTGCGGATGGCACACCACGTACCGTTATAGGTCGAAATGCTCGATAGATGAATCATTTGCTAATGTCAATATCCGTGATCTGACACAGCATGTACTTTTAGATCGGGAAATGTGCTCCTTAAAAGTGTCAATCCGTGCAAGTGTCTCAATCATATATCTGACAAGCCAGGTAGTCTTACATAGAGAAAAATGACTCCTGTAAGTGCCAAACTGCGCAAACCGTCTCACGAGGTACGGTTATATAGAGTAGAGGGCTCCCTGCAAATTCCAATCCATGCAAGTATCACCATCTTAGATAGACACACAATGGAGGAAGTGGCTCTTCCAAGTGCCACTCCTTGCAAATGTCACTATCCTGGATCTGACTCACCAGGTATGGTTATTTCGAATAAATGGCTCCATGCAAGTTTCAATCCATGCAAATGTCACCATCCTATTTCTGACACCTCAGGTACGGTTATATAAATAAGAGGGCACCCTGCAAGTTTTAATCCATGCAAATGTCACCATCCTAGTTCTGACACACGAGCTACGGTTATATATTTGAAAGGACTCCATTCAAGTATCACTCCGTGCAAATGTCACCTTCAGTAATCTGACTCGCCACATGCAGTTATACAGATAAATGGACTCCCTGCAATTGTCAATCTGTGCAAAATTCACCATCCTAGATCAGACATAACAGGCAGGGTTATATAGAGGAATGGGCTCCCTGAAGTGTCACACATTGCAAATATCACCCTCCCTGTTCTGATTCACCACGTATGGTTATATTCGTGAAAGGGCGCCATTCAAGTATCCCTCCGTGCTAATGTCAATATCCGTGTCTCACACACCATGTACTTTTAGGTAGGGTAAAATGCTCCATGCAATGTGTGAATGCGTGCAAGTGTGACCACCTTACTTCCGACTCACGCGGTACGGTTATATAGAGAAGAGGGCTGCCTGCAATTTTCAATCCATGCAAACGTCGCCATCTTAGATCTGACGCACCAGCCACGGTTATATGGTGGAAATGTCTCCATGCAAGTGTCACTCCTTGCAAATGTCGCCATCCTAGATCTGTCACCCCAGGTGTGGTTATTTAAAACAAATGGTTGCATGCCGGTCTCACTCCTTGCAAATGTGACCACCCTAGGTCTGACACAAAACGTACGGTTATACAGGTGAAGTGTCATTCCATCCAAATGTATCAATCCCAGATCTGTCAAACCAGCGACTGATAGACAAAGAAATAGGCTCCTTGCAAATGTCAATCCATGCAAAAATTTCCATCCGAGATCTGACACACCAGCTACGGTTACATAGAGAAATGGCTCCATGCAAGTGCAACTGCGTGTACATTTATATAGAGAAGGAGGCTCGCTGCATGTTACGATAAATTCAAATTCACCATCCGTAATATGTCACACCAGGTACTGTTTGATAGGTCAGAGGGCTCCAGGTACAGGCAGAGAGAGAATATGGGTTCCCTGCCATGTTCAATCCGTGAAAATGTCACCATCTTAGATCCGACACTCCAGGTACGGTTATATGGAGGAAATGGCTCCATCAAATGCCAATCCTTGGAAACGTCACTATCCTAGATCTGACACGTCAGGTGAGGTTATTTAGAAGAAATGGGTCCATGCAATTGTCACACTGTGCTAATGTGTACCTTCTCACTTCTGACACCCCAGGTACGGTTATATAAAGATGAGGGCACCCTGCAGTTTCAATCAATGCAAATGTCATCATCCGAGATCCGACACATCTGGTACTGTTACATTGAGAAAAGTGAAGCCTGCAAGTGTCCATCCATGCACACACCTGGTACGATTATATAGAAGAAAGGGCCCCTGCATGTCACTCTGTGCAAATGTCAGAAGCTTACTTCTGACTCATCATGTACGGTTGTATAGAGAAGTAGCAACTTGCAGTGTAACTCCGTGCAAATGTCACCATCCTAGACCCGCGACACCACGTACCTTTGCTTAGAGAATATTGCATCTTGGAACTGTCCATCTGTGAAAATGTCACCATCCTTCTTTTGACGCATCTGGTTCGGTTTTATAGAGTAGATAGCTCCCTGCAAGTTTTAGTCCGTGCATTGTCACCACTCTCACACACCACGTACTGTTCTTTAGGGGAAATGACACTATGCAACTTCACTCCGTACCAATGAAACCATCCGTGATCTGCCCCACAAGGTACTGTTATACAGATAGAAGGACTCCCTGCAATTGTCCATCCGTGCAAAAGTGTCACACCGTGCAAATGTCACCATCCTGCATCTGCAAGTGTTATTCCGTATTGTCACCAGGTATGGCTATATGGAGGAAATGGCTCTTTCAAGTGCCACTCCTTGCAAATGTCACTATCCTAGATCTGACTCGCCAGGTGTTGTTATTTGGAATAAATGGCTCCAGCAAGTATCACAGCATGCAAATATAGAACCGTACATGGTGTGTTAGATCTAAGATTGTGATACTTGCATGGATTGGAATTTGCAGGGAGCCCTCTACTCTATATAACCGTACCTCGTGAGACGGTTTGCACAGTTTGCACTTACAGGGGTCATTTTTCTCTATCTAGAAGTACCTGGCTTGTCAGATATAGGATTGAGACACTTGCACGGATTGACACTTTCAAGGAGGACTATTCCCTATCTAAAAGTACATGCTGTGTCAGATCACGGATATTGACATTAGCAAGTGATTAATCCATCGAGCATTTCCACCGTATAACGGTACGTGGTGTGCCATACGCAGGATGGTGACATACAGGTGAAGTGTCATTCCATCCAAATGTTTCAATCCTAGATCTGTCAAACCAGCAACTGTTAGACAAAGAAATGGGCTCCCTGCAAGTGTCATTCTATGCAGATGTTACCATTCTAGGTCTGATTCACCACGTATGGTTATGTATATATGTGAAAGGGCTCCATTCAAGTATCCCTCCGTGCAAATGTCACCATACGTGATCTTACACACCTGGATCTGTTAGATAGGGAAAAGTGCTCCATTAAAGTGACAATCCATGTATATATGACCATCTTAGTTCTAACTAACCAGGTACGCTTATTTACAGAAGAGGGCTCCCAGCAAATTTCAATCCATGCAAAAGTCAACATCCTAGATCTGACACACCAGGTACGGTTATATGGAGGAAATGTCTCCAAGCATGTGTCACTCTGTGCAAATGTCACAAACTTCTGACTCACCAAGTACGGTTAAATAGAGAAGAAGCAAATGTCAAGTAGGGCTATATGCAGGAAGGGGCTCCATGCTGTGTCTATCACTGGAAATGTCACCATCCCAGAACCGACACACCAGTCACCTTTGCATAGAGAACAGTGCATTTTGGAACTGTCCATCTGTGAAAACGTCACCATCCTTCTTTTGACGCTTCTGATTGGGTTTTATACTTTTATGATGATCATGATGAGAAAAAACTAGATTGCCACTGAACTATTGCATGTATTTTAAAATTTGCACATCAGTTTGTTATTGTGTTGTACCTGAAACTATCCTAAAAGTTTCAAGTAGATTGATAAAAAATTGTGGCATGAGGAGCATTTTGAATCTTGAATCTTGAAAAGTGCTGGAAAATGAATTCTGAGGAAAAACAGATTGAAATTTTAGACATGGACAATAGTCCAGTACATGAACCTAGTTGACTTAGAACTCCCCAGCACCATATATTGGACCCTCTGCTGTCTTCTAGCTGGCCTCACTAGCAGTTCTGAGGGTTTTAGTTTGCTTAGGGCTGTTCTGAACCCTTCTTGCCCAGACACTCCATTGTGGTCAATTCTACGCATGGAATGGAACCCAGGCCTCTTCCCTTTTTCACTGCTGAGTATTGTGCTAAGGAAATTACTGCACATTGAAAGCATGCATTTAATTCAAAACACCTCATGTGTGAGCCGCGACAAATTAAAAAATCCCACCCCATCTGGGAATTGAACTCGTTACTCTTTCTCTTGGACTACTGGCTATCATTGTAAATAAATTGGAGATATAAGAAATTTAATAAATTTCTCACCTGACCAGGAATCGAACCGTGAGTCCATTACTTCGGAAGCAAACATGCATGCTAACTAAATGACTGTACATTAAAGGCGTGTGTGCTTAATTGAAACAATTCAAGTTTGATTTCCTTTTGAGGTCAGGGCAATAATAATATTCACTTTACATCTTACTAACTACACTCCAACATTTGAAAAGTTTACAAATAATAATAATTGTAATTTTGAATATCCAAGCTTCTTTTATGCTGAATACTATACGTACATGCACACTAAGAAAGAAAAAGTCAGCACCTTAACTGCCTGAGCTATTCAGCTTGGCAATTAATTTACTAAGTGCTGTAATTGCAATCCCCGCTTCAAACAGTTTTCGAAGATGCTGACATGCCAGAATTTAGTCCTGCAAGTTTCCTTTTACATGTCAGTGAATCTACTGACACGTTGTTGTTGAATTAGTAAAATTGGTTTATTGGAATCCTATCTGTGGTGTGAAAACCTCATTTTCAGTATAAATTGTTGTGTAGAGCGTTAAAGTGAAACTATTTGTAGAGTTGTCCAGTGCTTATGCAGTGTCATTCTACATTATTAACAGTAAACTTTTCTGAGATATCTAGCTATCTTTTATCTGTTCATTTTAATACTATAATTCCTTTTGCAGTAAAATAGTGATAATCATTGAATTTATGGTTTGCTAATTGATAATTCACCCAAGTGTCATTGAAATGTGTTTGATCCCACCCAATCTCTTCCCTTTGGAGGTAAATTGACCCATGAACGCTTCTCTGTGCCCAGATAACTTTGATCCATGATTCCCTTTTACAGCCTATACCCTGCAATTTACTAGTGTTTTCTTACATTTCTCTGAGTATTAACTTCCACATATTCCACGGAAAAGTTCTGGATGTCGCTTTATCTTCAAACATGTGCAAACTTTGTTTCTTAATATGGACGGATCTGTGTTGATATAAGACAGTCAAAGTTCATTGAACTATTGTGATAAACCTATTTCTTGCTTGTTATCTATATTTCTCTGTCCCTCGGTCGTAGAATATTTGTTGTATCATGCTATACTGAATGTTCACATTGTCAACAAATGTTAGCTGAAGTGAATTGTTTTTGAGTGTTTTATACCAACTAAAGTTCCGTTACAATCAACTTGAATTAGCTTGATCACCTCAAGAATCATGTATTTGGCAGTGTTTCTAAATACGGTGCTTTCATTGGGTTACTTTGGACTGTGCTACAAGATTATAAGCATTAACTTGGAAGTATGGTCTGTCATAATTACAATGCAGATATTCTTGATAAACCTCTTAAAGGGATTCTTGGTTAGAGGCATACAAAGGGGCTGTGAAGAAGTAAGGGCAGCCTCGATCCTAGAACCAAAGAGCATAGGTAGGCAGCCCATTTTGAATTCAAGGAAGGAAAGCATGCTCTGTGTGGAATTTTGAAAGATATGCATTTGGGGTTCTATTTTACTCTTTACTTTTCCAAACTAACCCCCCCCCCCCGGCACCAGGCGAATTGATGGCACGGCTGTGAGCTTGCATCCGGGAGATAGTGGGTTGGAATTCCACTGTCGACAGCCCTGAAGATGGTTTTCCATTTTCACACCAGGCAAATGCAGGGGCTGTACCTTAATTAAACCTGCTTCTTTCCAACTCCTAGTCCTTTCCTATCCCATTGTCGCCATAAGACCTATCTGTGTCTGTGCAATGTAAAACCACTAGCAAAGTAACCCCATATATTGTAAAATTTTGCATTTGAGGTTCTATTTTACTCTTTAATTTTCGAAAGTAACCCCATGGTTCGTAAAATTTTGGATATGTATATGAAAACTTATGTCGAAAGGTGCATGAAAATCTGGCAAACTTTGAACACAAATTTTTAAAATAAGAACTTACTGTTTGAACTTACATATTAAGATACTCTCACAATAAATATTGGAAGAGGAGGAATTCAAGCAATTTCTTCCTTGTGTCACTGAACAACTGGCCGTGTAGCTGTCGAACAGCATTTGGGTAATGCTGTTTTCGAACCCACTGTTGACAGCCCTGAATTGCAATCTTTTCATAGTTTCACATTTTCACACCAAGCAAATTGTGCAGCTGAACCTTAATTAAGGCCAAGTTGCTTCCTTCCCACTTCTAGCCATTTTCTAGCTCATCATCGCCATACATCCTATCTATGTTGGTGTGATATAAAACAATAGTAAAAAGACAATTCTTTGGTAAAGTGAGGTATAGGATTGAAGAGTAGCTACGTTAATTAGATAGTAAGTTACTTGCCATAGAAAGCCAGATATTAACAATGGCTGCTGCTATGTTTGGTGTGGCATTTTTATGCCTTAGATATTCATTTAACGTTTTCAAGGTGACCTTTCACGCTAATTGCCACTTAATTTTGCCATTGATAATCACAGGTACGTGGTAGTTCTGTTCAGTATTTAGTTTTGGTGACGATTCATTCCCAACTGTTTCGGTTGATTGGCATACAGCTTTCCGCTCCGTCATATGATGTGTTTCGAATGAATGTGTTTGTAATCTTGTGGTGATAAAAAGAAAAGGGTTCTCTGAGGCTATGACTTGGTGCACTGCATGCTTAAATACTACGTGATCCCTACGATGTGCCCCTTGTCTCGTCCATGGGAGGTACATCCAGGTCGTACGAGGCGCAACATGTTATTGATGTGAATTAAGTTGTGTTCGACTCCGACCTTATATGTAATTGCACGCCACACGCAGATACCTGGAGCACGTGAGACCTGCTGGTGATGACCGTGGTGTCATAAATTTATGGTTTGTATTTGATAATGAAATCTGAACGGCCGTTCTTGTTTATTTCCCGATAGCCTCAATGTGTGCATGTGAACGTTGAATGCATGTGTGTTGGGATGTGTGAGGGAGAAAACGATCGATTGATTGTCGATCGACTTGTTTTAATTGTCTTTTAAATTCTGTGCACTGTTTTGTTCTCAGCACGGAACTGTATATTTTATTCTTATCCGTGGCTGGTGCTCAGTTTGAGTAGCCACTATGTTGGTTGTGGGCGTACCTGTTGTATTCTTTGGACCTGTCTTGGCTTTGATTGGTCCATGGAGGCTGTGCTCAGTCTCATCTCCCATTCTTCTTATCTGCCCTTTTGTTCTCCGGCATGGGAGATTGTTGTGTTAACGTTTGACATTGTTAGTTGCCTGATGAAAAATGTTAAGCAGTGTCTCAGATACGTGAGTTTTGGGAAAACAGGCGACGTGATTGAATTCTTAATAATGTAATGATGCTGCCAACGATGTAATGGTGGTGTGTTTGAGAGGCAGTGAGCATTTTAAAGTGTGTATTAGTGCATTTGATAAGAATTAGCCTTGAGCACACGCCATGTCACAACGATGTGAATATGAATAAGGTATGTCCATGTTATGGTTATTTTTGCCTGTTAATTTCGCGTGTGATTTTCTCTTCTTTGGGTTTGAATGTTTCACTTGTGTTTATTTAATAAACCCCCTTTTTAAGCCATTTCTTCTTTTATTGCTTGTAGCTATAGTCTTGCCCTTGTTAACTAATTACAAGTGCTATTTCCAGCTCGGGGCCATATCTATGCCTTGCCTAGTCGACGAGATCCAGGCCTCAAAATTATTCCCTATGAATATTTCACGCCGGTGTGGCTTGGACCGCTAATTGTATTCTTTTAGAGGGAGTGGGTGTGGCTCAAGGTTCAGCGCTATTCAGACAGCCTTATGTCAAATACACTCGACGTTGCAACCCCTCTAACTAGTGTTCTCTCTGTCACAATCTGGCTGTAATGACATAGGTAAGGAACAGCATTGGCAGGAGCTACAAGATCATGTTTGAGCATGACCTGAAGATAAGTTCTCACTTCTGTGTGGTGATCCTAATAAGCATGTTGGTCACACTCAGAATGTTTTTGTTAGTTGCTTAACGTCGCACCGACACGGATAGGTTTTATGGCGACGATGGGACAGGAAAGGCCACGGAATGGGAAGGAAGTGGTCGTGGCCATAATTATGGCTCAGCCCCAGCATTTGCCTGGTGTGAAAATGGGAAACCACGGAAGACCATCTTCAGGGCTGCCAACTAAGAATTGTTATAGCTGCCATTGTGGTATTACCTACGTTATCTGATATGGTATTGGAACTCATATTTTAGATTTCACTGAGGCAATTTCTGGTAATACGTTATCCAGCTGTTCATCAGTCACCTCATCAGCTATACTTGTGGTGACTGCAGCAACCAAATTGTCCTTATCATTGTTTGGCACCGTGACCGACTGAGAAAGGATGTGAATATCATTTCATCTGTCTACCACCTCAGCATAAGGAAGTCACAGCGGATTTAATGCATCATTGAGGTGAAGCGATAAATACCCCCCAGAAGATCGTGGTGGAAGCTTAAATATTAGAAGGAGACCTTAGCGGCAACATAAATTTCCTTGTTGTTCACCTGAATGCAGTTGACAATACGTGGACACATTCTACAGATATTTCACTGCTAACATCACAGTAAACTGGGGTACAACATAACCTAGTTACCACCATTTTGAAAATCAAACGCTTTTTATGGATGATTCCAGTCCAAGATGAGGTGTAGTAAAAGACAGACATACTGTATATAAACTGGATTTCACAAAAGTCTCCAGAACACGTGGAAATAATTATTTGTTGCCGAAAGTGTGGCTAAGAAATCTGTCGCTGAATCGAGGCACACTCACTCTCACGACCTGTGTTCAATGTGTATCAGAACCATGCTGACAAAGAAATCAGGCATGCTCTTCGTGTGATGTTGAGAATGATGGTGCAGTCAGATTCCTGGGGATATGTTTCTTTTTGATGAAATGAACTGACTTTGTTACTTCCAGGTGTGCAGTTCAAATTGATGAACTTGCTGTATATGCCAGCCATCGTGCATCATAAGAGGGAAGGGAGGGAAAGTGAAAATTGGGAGGGGTGCGAATGCACAAATTTCTTGTTCATTTTGCATAGTCGCTCCAAGCTCCGGTAGACGGTGTACAGTTTCTTCTACACAAATTGATTACTATGTGTGAATCCCATAGGAAGAGAAGACTTACCTGTACCAAGAATACAGGTAGCTTTCCAAGCCGTTCGCCACACACTACACATCTTGGGAAGAGTCCAAAGTAACTCACTACTACACCATTGTGAACTATGCACCAAAGTAGAAGGAATCCATATTGAACATCTACTGCATTCAACCCATTGGGCATGTTTATTCCTTCCTTCAGTAATTCATTGAATTTACAATGTTGCAGGGGCCCTTTTTTCTATATAACCGTACGTGGTGGGTCAGAAGTGAGATGGTGACTTTTGCACGGAGTGATACTTGAATGGAGACCCTTCACCTATATAACCGTACGTGATGTGCCAGACATAGGATGGTCACATATACACGGTGTGACACTTGCATGGAACACTTTCCTCTATACAACCGTACCTGGGGTGTCAGAAGTGAGATGGTGACATTTGCATGCTGTGAAACTTGCATGGAGTCATTTCTTCGAAATAACCACACCTGGCGTGTCAGATCTAGGATGGTGATATTTGCCTGGATGGTAACTTGCAGGGAGCCGTCTTCTCTATATAACCGTACCTCGTGTAAGTCGGTTTGCACAGTTTGGCACTTACGGGGATCATTTTTCTCTATGTATGAGTACCTGGCTTGTCAGATATAGGATTGAGACATTTGCACGGATTGACACTTTCAAGGAGCACGATTCCCTATCTAAAAGTACATGCTGTGTCAGATCACGGATAGTGACATTAGCAGGGAATGATTCTTCCGTCGAGCATTTCCACCTGTATAACCGTATGTGGAGTGTCAGATGCAGGATTGTGACTTTTGCACGGTGTGACAATTTTACACGGATGGACAATTGCAGTGAGCACTTTTATTTGTATAACAGTAACTTATGCGTGAGATCACGGAAGGTCACATTGGCACGGAGTGAAACTTGCATGGAGCCATTTGCCCTAAATAACAGTACGTGGTGTGTCGGATCTAGAATGGTGACATTTGCACTGCAACACTTGCAAGGAGCCGTCTTCTCTATGTAACACTACATGATGTGTCAGATCTCGAATGGAAACGAATGCACGGAATGACACATGCATGGAGCCATTTCTCCTAAATTACCATACCGGTGTATCAGGTCAAAGATGTAGTTATTTGAATGGATTGAAATTAGCAGGGAGCCCTCTTCTCTTTTTTCTCTATCTAAGAGTACCTGGCTTGTCGGATTTAGCATTGACACATTTGCAGGGATTGACACTTTCAAGGAGCACGTTTCCCTATCTAAAAGTACATGCTGTGTGAGATCAAGGATGGTAACATTGGCAATGAGCGATTCTTGCATGCGTTTAGCGCTTCCTTGTATATAGCCGTACCTGGTGTGTCAGTTCTAGGATGGTAACATATGCACGGTGTAACAGTGTACGTGGAGACTGAGAATTTGGATGGTGACATTTGCATTGATTGACGCTTGCGTGGAGCCCTCTGCGCTATCAACTGTACCTGGTCTGACATATTACAGATGGTGACTTTCCAGCTGAACAAATTGACACAAGTATTGAGCAATCTATGTGCATTAGAGGCAAAATGACCAGCGATTTCAGGACAAACAAGAAACCCTCAAACATTGGCAACAACATTTGTTGAAATTGTTGAATTTTGTTGAATTCCCACACCACCCTATTCCAGATGGTAAGTAGGAATTTAAAGAACTCATTATCAACTGGCTGACAAGTTTGTTCAGTGCCAGAGTTGACTCTGCCTCTGTTCCCAGTCATTGGGCTACAAACACTCTTGTGCCTATTTTTAAGCTGTTCACGTATCATAGCTCCTTCTACAATATATAATTATCCACAGCCGTACCGGTACCAGGAGAATACAATCCAGACCATCCCTGAATTTGGGTGCTTCACTCTCTGTTTTACACAATGTGGATGGGATACTTCTCCTTCTCCTTCTTCGACAGGAAATACCGATTCGTCGCTAAAACAAACAAGCCTAGCAGTAAAAGCAATAAACTACAGTTTCAAAGAAACATTTCATCCTTGCACTGTACTGTATGTTTACATCAGTTAAGTTGGGTTAAAATGGAATAATGAATGATAATTTAGGAATTACAGTAATTGTCATGGACATGCCCTTTTCCAATTATCAGATGACCAATTTTTGTGATTCTTGGCCCACTGAAACCTCTTTGCAGCCATAGCAGGAGTAATATTTGCTTTTCTTCAAGGTCATCTTTCTTTCATTCGAGCATTAAGCAGCTCTCGTCTCATAGACCCAAACTCTTATGATTTCTCATGTAAATCCTAACTAGTAGCCTTGTGATTGTTTACTGACAAATTAATCAGATTTTGCTTACTCTTTGGGGTTAGTTTCTTCTTTTTTTATTTTATTTTTTGCTAGTTGCTTTACTTCGCACCGACACAGATACGTCTTGTGGCGACGATGGGACAGGAAAGACCACGGAATGGGAAGGAAGTGGCCGTGGCTTAATTAAGATACAGCCCCAGAATTTGCCCGGTGTGAAAATTGGAATCATCTTCAGGGCTGCCGACAGTGGGGTTCGAACCCACTATCTCCTCGATGCAAGCTCACGGCTGCACGCTCCTAACCACACGGTCAATTCGCCTGGTAGTTTCTTCTTTCGCCCACAATTTCCAACATGTTTTTGACATTTTGTCTTCCCTCTTGTCTTCACATTTTTTAAATTCTGCTAACAGATTGATGTAATATTTGCAATCTGGGAGCTGTCTCTTACTATGAATAATATTTCATATTATGTTGCTATCTGACAATGCCTATCTTTCTTGGCAAAAAGTCCTTTCGTCTCCCCATAACCTCATTGTTTGACAGTTCTCTAGAACCTCGTTTAAAAATTATGAACTGATCTCTGGAATAGTATCAATAATGCATATAACTTACAAATGCACAGTCTTAACAATATTTATCATTATTTACTTCCATACAGCAAAAATATGCAGAGATACACAACAAACAGCAGAACATGAGCACTAACAAAAATGACACAAAACTATCAGAATAATGAAATTACATTGTGGTCCTCACTGTAGCCACTAAAGGGAAATATACATTACTGAGGACAGGGATATTTCAAGGAGTAACCTTACCATCAAACATGTTCGAGGGTTAGGCTATGAAGGTCATTAATTTACATAACGATAGAAATATACCTTTACCCTAAAATTAGGCCACATATATAATTTCAAAGAACTAATTACTTCCAATATAATGAACCCATTTTGAGTAGGTGTAGAAGTTTAATTAATAAGTCTGTTCGACTTTTAAATCCTTACATGATCTGAGTTCAGACCAGCGTAAGCCAGGTCGGTTTCTATCTTTATAAAAGGTGAATATTTTAGTATGAAAGGACCAAATATTTGAATTTTTTTATTTAGTGTTAAATATTAATACTACTTTTGCAGAGATGGATCGTAAAATTGCATATGCAGAAAGGAAATATCATTCAGGTTGAATGTGTACAGGAGTAACTAAAGGGTTAGTGGGCGTAAAATTGTCAGGACCTCCTAGTATATATGGCTCAAGCAGGGATAGCTACTATAATAGGATAGCTACTATGATAATAAATCCAAAAATTTCCTTAAAGGAGAAATAAGGGTGAAATAGGATTTTATCTGAATTTCTATTTAAACCTAAACGGTTATTTGATCCTGTGTGATGTAAAAATAAAAGATGAATTATAACTATTATGGCTACGATGAATGGTAGTACATTTATTAGTATATAAATTGATATATAATATATATGTAGATATATGCCCCCTACAATGCTAGAAATATCTATAAGATCCTCTTTTTCTCTCTCAAGTATGTTTGTTATTAACATTATCGGGGGTTTGTATATTAATTATTAATAATTAATGTACCTTTTATATGCAATTAATATTATATAAATGCATATATATTGTAACTGACCAAAAATTCTTACTAAAAACTATCAACCAACTTAAAACAAATCTTAAATTTGGCTTTTATTCAAGAATTTTTAAATTTCAGGTTTTTCCAAAATTGTTACGAACATATATGATCTAAACCTATTTAAATCTTTTTTTGCAACCTCAAATTTTCCAAAAATTGCCGCTGACCAAACATGCAAAAAAACTGCGCACTTTTCAAAAAATTTTACCTCCAAGAAATTTTACTCTCCTAGAAAATAGAACTCAGAGCATTAGAGTACGTGACGCTTGATTTGATCCTGTAACAATTATAGTATTGGGTCCCAAGGTGCAGTAATATAAGACCTTTATATCCTTTATACATATAAACAATACGAATAATGAACATCAATCAGAGATAAGGCTCTTTGTAATAAATAAGTTTTGGGATTGTGAGCGACAGCAAAAAACCTTGACAATATTGAAGGGTGGACATTGGGCAGTGTTATGATGGTAAACGGTGTGAAAATTCGTGCTGTGTGTTTCACAAATAGAAAGAGTCCTCTCTGGTTTAATTATTGTGTTGATGGGGTGAATTTTCCTCATTAAGTACCTAGGTATTCATAATAAGGATAGATCTTCAATGTGTTAATCACATAAACAGGATTGAAAATTAAATTTACAGATCTGTTAATATGATTACGAGGTTATATAGGGGTTGTAAAAGAGAGGGCATATGAATCTCCAGCAAGGCCACATGAAATAATCCACAGAAACAGCTCCATTTCTTTTGGGTGATTTCTAACAAAAAAAAAATATTGGCAGGGAAGACTTGGAGAAAGGAGATGTCATTGAAGAGATGGCTTGGGATGACATTAGTTGATGACTAAATTTATGTCATGTTCTTTAAACGTAGGAAAGGTCACGACATGAAGATAAGTTGGAAATCATGGGGACAAATTTTGGCAAATGTTCACTTATTGGAAAATGATTTAGTGATTGATATAATTTACCAAGGGAGTTGTTCCATACATTTCCACAATCTTTTTATACATAAACAACTGATAGCCCTAAATGATGTTGATTGATTGATTGATTTTGGTCTTAATGTGATGTACAGAGAGGGATGATGGATATTTCTATGGTTGTGATATAAGCATCGTCTACTTATTGGGAAAGTGATGGAAACAATGTGGGATTATTTGATATTACAGTGAAGTGTTTTGGGAAAGAAAGTATATATGAACATGTAAATGAAAAATAGAGTGACAAGTCAGATCATGTATAGAAAGATGGGAACAGGAGAATGTGAATATAAGAGGATAGAGAAAATAGAAAATGCCTCCATCCCCACATGCATGTGTACAGATACTCTGCTGAATATTCACAAATACGTATGTAGGCAATTTCAAATTTTCATATTCACAAATGTCCCTCCTTTTCTATTGTTACCTTGTCTACTGCTATCCTACAGTATGTTCCTTTTCACGTTCTTATCTCTCTTATCAACGATCTGAAAAGCAGTGGCAGAAGGGACTCGGGTTAAGACGTAGCGGGTCATTATGCAATGTAGGTTCTAAAAAGGGTAATAAAATAAAATGAAGAAATGCAATATAAATTTTTATCTATTAGCAACTGTAGTATTATTTGAAGTAATTCCACATGCTGTATAAGAGTTGATAATGTTTGTAAATACAAAAGATATTATGAGTAGAATTTTTTAAATAATGCAAATTTACTAAGGATGAAAATTAGTGTAAATATTAGTGTAAATTGTATAATACTGTAGTTTAGGAAATTGTCTACTTCTCTGTTCACTTAATATTTAGTGCTTGATAATAATGAATTTTTGTGTACCATTTGCCACCAAATTAGACACGTCTTTTGCATTTAAAGTGAATTTGATTTGATTGCTCCTTTCCATTCTTAATTTTTAAAATGGGAGATAAATTAATTATACCCTTATTGTGCCACTATACAATTTCTTTTCTCATATCTTTCTTGTTTGTTTTCTCAGCTGTTTCTTCTTTAGGTCTATATATTTTAGACCCTTACTTCTTCATTCTACTTTTCTTATTTCTTACTTATAGCCTTCTGAAGATACTAAGGAAGAGATATTCATAGAAGAACATGCTGATGATCAGCTGTTGCCATTTATCAAAGAAGAAACAATGTACGTACACTACAAATCCTATACAGTTTGGAATAGGTTGTACCTATTCACATTTGTGTGCAGTAATGGTTGGTTTATCTCCAAAATGTGGCCATTTCATCAGGTTACATTTAAACACTAATATTTTAAAATTCTATTTTTTAAAATTATCTAAAATATTCAGGAACCTTAAGATCATATTTAATGTTCTGTCATGTAGTTTTATTGAATATATATCTACAGAAAGAATCGCTGGGAAAGCTAGATATTTTTGAAGTGTAATTATTTATAATGCTTTTAAGCAACCATGAAAAATGTGTTCCTTCTTTCACTGTCACTGCATCATTTGTTCATCATATTCCTATCATCTGAAATGCCGTCTGCAGCTATTACCTCCTGGTATTCTCAGTAATTTTGTACATTCGTACCAACAGTGACACACAGAAAAAGCCATGTTTGTAGATTATAAACTAAATCTACAAAATTGTTAGACTTTATATACATTGCAAACAATATAATAATAATAATAATAATAATAATAATAATAATAATAATAATAATAATAATAATAATAATAATAATATAATAATTTCAAAGTAGCATAATGAGGTTCATTAATCAGTATAATAATGGCTGAGTTCAATACTATGATAACTCAAGAAAATGTTATTTTTAAATTATTTGATTGGTTAGATTCTTTTTTATAATGATCTGTTCTCTTGTGTGTTAAGTCAGATTCCTCCACATGTCGATGCCACAGCAGATAATGCATTGTAGAAATGAAACGTTCAGATCAGCAGTGCTACATATCAGATATCATAGTTTTCAGATAAAGCTTGCACATAATTGTAAGCATAATAACAAATATCATGGTATTGAATTTGTTTGTTCCAGTGTTGTGGATACTTGCTGATTGTTGCCCATTCGCAATATTCATTTTAGTGCTCATTGTCAGTCAAGTGCTTGTAGTGTGTTGTTTGCAAACACATTTACAAAATTAGTATACTGTATACTAATAAAATGGACTGCTACAACTTTCCCCACCAGTTACGTTACCCGGTGCCAACTAAACTGATTGGCAGTCAAAGACACAACACAGAACAAAGATCCTGTTGAAAGGAACAAAACGGAAGCGTGATAAACACTATACACCCAGAAAGCACCAAAAGGAACATAGTAAAAGGTAAACTTACCTCCAGGTGGTAGGAAAAAAAAACAGGTGGATCAAACTACCAACCGACAGTGTGTCAAATAAATGTGGTGTGGAAATAAAGACAAAACTTTCTTTTTTTTAAAAAAAAAGAATATATATAATTCATCAAACTCAGATTAACAAATTAAATAAAGTGACATCCTCGTAGTTAGTATTATTAGGAAAAAAAATTAGGTACCAGAAACTAAATAAAATCAGATGACATAGGATAAAAATAAGGAGGCCTTTAAAATTCAAAGAGATTAATTTAAATTAGAAAAAATAAGGGAAGCAGACCTCACTAAGACCACAGGAAATCCACAATTAAATTCAAGAAACACCCAAAGATAAATTAATGAAAAATCATTTGAAACCGCCGGTCGGTAAGAAAATAATGAAAGTAAATTAAATGGTACCTTGAGTTTGAAACAGACCAAAATTAAGAAATTAAAACACAAAACGCCAGTCGGCAAGAAAGATATAGAATGCAGGAAGGATTACAATCACCTCAACCTGTTTACTTAGCAACAACCACCAAATCATTTATCTGAGGATTCCATTTGGAAAGGATACATTGTTAAAAATTAGAAAATACAACCTTCTTGGTTCACCGTTATTCCTTGAGAGGTTCCTACTCTCTATCCGTTTCACATCAGCAAACGGGGAACCATAAATACAGTGGGAGTTCCAGTCATGGGATGCTAAGTACTTTTCATAACTAAGTTACCAAGGGAAAGAAACCCACCACCACAAACATCGAAGGAAAAGGGAAAGAGAGCAACTGAGGTGCCCAAGAAACAGTAAATACACAACGGGGTGTCAAAAATACTGAACCAACATCAGACAGGGTAGTCTCCCAACATAAAAATCATCACCAACATCATTCCATTTCAAAATTAACAACCATCACCCAGGCAACAAAGCAATTGTTAAACCATGGGAGAACCAATCCCGATGGAAGGACCAACAATGGCACCAAAACAATGGAGGCCAGAAGGGCAAAAATCATACTCAAAACACGTTTAAAGCCCAAAAAAAACCGAATTTAAATTAAAATAAACCAGCATAGCACAAGTAATCCCTACTGGATCTCCCATGTATTACCCTACTTTTAAAAACCAAAATAATTTCAGAGCAGCAGTAACATCATTAGTGTGATGATAATAATAATAATAATAAAAATTTTACACCACTGCTTTTCTTTGGAAATTACTCCAAGTAACACTTAAATTCCATTACGAGAAAGGTTATACACTAGGTACTCTGAATTAACAAAGTCTTTTCAACCCGATACTTTGTTTTTGAAAGGGCGCTATAATTTTACCCAACAAAAGGTCCACATCATTATAATCGAACGCACAACTTTGATAATTAAAAAGTTTCCTCCGAAGAAATCACACGAACAGTTCACCGCTGACGAAAGTACCAAAATAACAAAGGTTGACTTACAGGTTGGTTGCTTGCTCAATCAGTAGTATGATTTATACATGGCTCGGCCATGTGCACCTTACCAGTTGGAGATCTTCCTTCGCAGCATATTAAAAACAATCACTCACTACGAGGTTACAAATTGAGAATATAAAGAAAATATGATGAGGGTGTGGAGCACATCCCCACTATCCACCGTCCATGATGCTATCCCAAAGCATTGCTTTGAGCTCAGAACACCAACGACTTTTAGCTATGATTGCAAAGCAGCAACTGCTCGCTTCGCTTCCCTCTCTCTCGCGCCAGAGAGAGAGCCTTCATCAAGATGGCTGGCACGAAGCGCTGATTGGCCGGAGCAGCTTCAAGGAGAAAGGGGATAAATAGTTCCCATTATAGCCGTAGATAGCAGTAACAATCAGAGCTCACATGCGCTCGCAGAGTTAAACATGAGAAATTGTGAGAACACCGTTTAAAGCAGAAGAAAATTACAATACAGTTTTCTACACCATAATAGGCAATCCCAAAACCTTGGTGGAAAGGAGACAAAAACGAAACCTCGGTTTCAGCCTCCCCCCCTTTAAGGGTTACATATCTTCTTACATCACTCCATGACGTAGTCCAGTGTATGAAATTAAGCTAGATTTTAAGTGTTTTAGTTTTAGTACCAAGTCCATCTTTAGATTGTCATAGCATGCAGAAATGAAAGCATTCCAAAACGGGCAATGTACATAGGTCACCACCAATCAACCATTAAGTTCATTGAACACAGTTCAAGGTCCGGAAGTTATAGGTTACGATAAACTTACACAGCGCCACAACACAGTTTTTCTTTCGAAATTCACAATCTCCAAACAGTTAAGGATTCAATTTTCCTACATGTTTTACACCAAGTTTGCTTTATATTACCTTTCACATACAGTTTCATAGCAAACGCTTTACCATAACCTTTCCTGAGTTCATGTGGAATTTGGAAGTTTTAAAATTTTTCACATAACCAGAACCAATGTTCTTCGCTTGCAGACTTCAATCACCAAACATACCTTGGTTTACAAGTTCAATGGACCATCAGAAAACAGTATTTTAAGTCCACTACAGTTCAGGATAGATCACCTAACACCTCTTACAATACCCTTCCAACCTTTAAACCAATTTTCTTTATTAAATCGGGTTGCTAATAAAGAAACGCACCATCAAGATTGTTTCAATTACAGCGAAATGGCCCGCAAAAGAAAAAACAAGGACCAAAGGGAGGGAAGGAATAAGCAACGTTGGTGAGTAATCATAAACAAGGTGATAAAGCCCAAAAAATAGGTTTGGCACAAGAGTATATGCAAAAGAGGAGTGCCAAATACCAAGGTTAAGGAACATTACCCCCCCCCCGGAAAAGAAGGATCACAAGGGAGCAAGGAAAAGGAGAAAGGAAAGGATCATAAATTGGTGAATGCTGTACTACATGATACCCAAAATCCAAGTTTTAGCTCAAATTAAAATAATCAACCCAGTCTCGGCTGAGCAAGGGCCCGAGTATACCACAGAAAATACCCCAAAAAATGAATAACACAAGCAGAACCTAGGTTATCAGAAGTATTTTCAACAGGTAGAACAAAACAGAGGCAGAACTTCAACACAGCGAGTAAGCAAAATTCTAAATTTCACAAATACACCAGAAAAGATGCAAATGAATATCCAACAAATGAGGCTCAACATTCCATATACACCATGCATGACCAAGATGAACAAGAACAAGGAGAGGCAACCAATACACAATCAATTAGCAATGTTTCAGGTAAGCGAAAATAGGATATAAAATATGGAAAAATCCAAGGCTAAAAAGGTAAACAAATTCATAGCAAGGGAAGAGTAGGTAGGATCGGTTGGAGACCTCTTAAAGCTCATTTAGATGGAGGGTATGCGTTTCAGTTTGTCATCAACAACAGATCAACCAACTAACCCCAAGCTAGCAAAACTTCGGGATCCAAAAAATTGATAAAACATTGGTCCTTTAAAAGCACAATGGAACAGACAGGACAGAAAAATGGATAGGAGGAACTCAGGAGGGAAGGCAATCTGGAATCAACCCACCAACCCACTACACGATATGACCAAAAATATTCTTTCCACAACGGCATATCTAATCAAACTTAAAGGTAATGAAACACCTCAGACCAGAAGACCGACAAGGAAGGTAACGAGCAATGACCAACACTACGTAAACCACCGGTTGTTCTTTACAGAACCTCGGCAATAATCCGGTCTAGAAATATGTGATATCCACATCACACTGTTGCTTCACGGCTAAACAGGAACCTCCCCCTATCCCCCAGGGGACCAGGCAAATAAAATATAAATGGCGGAATACGAGGTAAGTCCATGGAAAATGCTCAAAGTAACATGAAGAAGGCAGTACACAACTACTAGACCCCATAATCTAACAGCAGTGAGATTCCAGAACCGACTAGGGGAGAGCAGGTTAGTCCCATACCCGACAAGCAAACACCCAGAACGGTAGGATGACCAACAAACAATAACAAGAGACGCAAGGAGATCCACTGAGAAAAAAAACACCATAGAGTGGTAGATAAAATTAAAATGAGCTTTACAGAAGGAAAGAAAATAACAAACACGATGACATCAGATCAACCGGAAATGCAGGGAGACAGGAAAAGAAGAAACCGGGAAACAGGCAACCAGCAAATTACAACAAGGTAAGATAGTTCCAAACGAGTAGCAAATCCATGCGAGAGGTTATTCCCAAATCTACAGACGCACAAGGTAAAACATCAAGACAACACATTGCCCAAACCTGACATGCCATAATCACAATTACTTACACCACAATAACAATAATAAAACCGTAACGACTACCCCAAGCCACGTGTTAGCCCATAGAGGGATAAAAGGAATACACCATCCTCAACAACATGCTCAGTAGTCAAAATGCAAATCCCAAAATCAAACTCACGGTACCGTACACATTCCTTCAAACACTGGATCACGACCAAACCATTACAGGTTAAAAGGAACTTAGTCCTCAGGTGTTATGACCCTACTGCATCACTCAACTCCAAAACAATAAGTAGATAAGGTAGGAGGTTGCATAGACTTCACAACTCGAAATGGAACTAGGCTAATAATGATACGTTAAATGCTTTTTCCAGAAGAAGTATACCTAGACACATAATGACCTCAACAGGGTACCAGTTTCAGTTATGCCGAAAACCACCAGATACAAGAACCTCCATATATGATCAAAAATTTACATCAGGATGACCACAAGATCACAAATTTCAGACAGAATGAGCTAGTTTAATAATTCCACCACAGACAATTCATCAGCAGGAACACTTGAGGCAGGCCACACACCGTACAAATACTTCCAACCAGGTAACAAATACAACCGATAATAGGGTACAAAACACAATGAAACAGAGAACCACATGCAATCAATAGTTAGGAAAAGGGGAAACAAGTAAAGACACTAAAATGTCCAGGCACGCGGCCAACAAGTCACCAACCCAATCACCGATTAACACAGTTCAACTATAGACCATGACTACCCAATAACAGATGACATAATGTAACGTGTCTCCGTCCACCACCTAACGACACACCAAACCGACACCAACCATAAGACAGGGTAAAAGTGGGAACCACTCATGCAATAAGCACAGCCAAGTCTCGCAGCTAGCACAGATCAGCAATCGCACAGCAGACACGGAATACCCTCATCACCAACCGGTTTGTATAATACATAAATGATGATTTCCAAGTAGATATAAGGGACTACACTTCAAGTCAAATTCCCCACAGAAGTAAAGGTAACTAAACAAGGTTAGGAAGCACCTACCAGGCCAATTTAAGGTAAATAATTTCAAATTAACAACCAGCACAACGATTAAAAAGCATCACAGGCAGGACAAATTTTAAAGTTCAACAATCATCAAGGATCAACCACTGGAAGGAAACTTTTACAATATGTACACAATCCATTTAAGCCCAACATGGTAACAGGCAATAAATACTTTCGCACAGTAGGCCGACAAGATAAAGTAACACACATACGCCCACCACACAAACCAGGAAAGGTTTAAAACAGGCTCATAGACAGTAACGATGGTAGGATATAATGAAATGCCAAACAGTCCAGCAGTAAATCACACCCATATAACCAGCCACAAGGTAGATATGCCTAAGTTTAGTTTAACTGCATGCAAGGTTCACACGCAGGTAGCAACACGATAGGAAAAACTAAAAACAGTAAGTTCTCGCAGAATAATATCAGCACGTTCACAGTCGAAGCATCATGTCAGGTAAAATAATGATAATTAAGACCAAACTGGGAATCAATATAGAACGCCAAGACAGATAATGTAATACGATCCCAGAGTACAGTTCAATGAACATATTTCGGTAAAACAAATAACATCACAGGCAACATATCCGAGCGAAACCAATAACAGGCTAAAACGCAATTAATTCCATAACCACAGATTATATCTTTTTCGCCGGAAGACAATGGAAATACTCAACAGATAATCACCACCAAAATCACAGAGCACGCTGTAAACTGTGGTACACTCGTAGCCCAAAGCCAATCGATTCATGCTCAAGAGTAGATCAATTCTCCCATTTTTTAAAAGATAAATGGTAATAAATTGAAAATGTATAATATTTGATAATGTGCAAAACTCACCAATTTACGATGAAACCAAGGAGAAAAGATAAAGGGCACCTGAATAAGCACGGAAAGAAGGTTAGCACAATCTGCAACAGAACCAGCTGGACTAACTCCACGTATCGCTAGCACATAGGTTAACTCTGCCTTACGGAGCTTGTGGGGAAACAGGACCGCTCGAGACATCGTGGAGGTACATGCAACAAAATTCCAACAAATTAATCAAGATAAATGCGCTTCTTTTCACAAAAGTAAGTAACCTTTAAGACCACTTGCCTTTTTTCCCGCCACACAACCATTTGACACACTGTACAGTTTTCAAGAAAGGGGGATACGACCGACCTACAGGTAATTAACAGTAGCACGAGCGTAGTCAACTTAGGAACCACGCTCTGAAACTACCATTTACTGCCCCACCAGTTAGGTTACCCGGTGCCAACTAAACTGATTGGCAGTCAAAGACACAACACAGGACAAAGATCCTGTTGAAAGGAACAAAACGGAAGTGTGATAAACACTACACACCCAGAAAGCACCAAAAGGAACATAGTAAAAGGTAAACTTACCTCCAGGTGGTAGGAAAAAAAAAACAGGTGGATCAAACTACCAACCGACAGTGTGTCAAATAAATGTTGCGTGGAAATAAAGACAAAATTATCTTTTTTTTTAAAAAAAGAATATACATAATTCATCAAACTCAGATTAACAAATTAAATAAAATGACATCCTCGTAGTTAGTATTATTAGGGGGAAAAAATAGGGTACCAGAAACTAAATAAAATCAGATGACATTGGATAAAAATAAGGAGGCCTTTAAAATTCAAAGAGATTAATTTAAATTAGAAAAAATAAGGGAAGCAGACCTCACTAAAACCACAGGAAATCCACAATTAAATTCAAGAAACACCCAAAAATAAATTAATGGAAAATCATTTGAAACCGCCGGTCGGTAAGAAAATAATGAAAGTAAATTAAATGGTACCTTGAGTTTGAAACAGACCAAAATTAAGAAATTAAAACACAAAATGCCAGTCGGCAAGAAAGATATAGAATGCAGGAAGGATTACAATCACCTCAACCTGTTTACTTAGCAACAACCACCAAATCATTTATCAGAGGATTCAATTTGGAAAGGATACATTGTTAAAAATTAGAAAATACAACCTTCTTGGTTCACCGTTATTCCTTGAGAGGTTCCTACTCTCTATCCGTTTCACATCAGCAAACGGGGAACCATAAATACAGTGGGAGTTCCAGTCATGGGATGCTAAGTGCTTTTCATAACTAAGTTACCAAGGGAAAGAAACCCACCACCACAAACATAGAAGGAAAAGGGAATGAGAGCAACTGAGGTGCCCAAGAAACAGTAAATACACAACGGGGTGTCAAAAATACTGAACCAACATCAGACAGGGTAGTCTCCCAACATAAAAATCATCACCAACATCACTCCATTTCAAAATTAACAACCATCACCCAGGCAACAAAGCAATTGTTAAACCATGGGAGAACCAATCCCGATGGAAGGGCCAACAATGGCACCAAAACAATGGAGGCCAGAAGGGCAAAAATCATACTCAAAACACGTTTAACACGTTGAGTACCGAGCCGATTGTAGCACACTATTCCAATGGTGCCAGGCATGTTTTTGAATTGCATTCCGCTGGTGCCAAAGCAATTGTACGCGTTGTAGTTTGTTTACATAATCTTGGGATGTATTTATATGATGTACTAAGTAAATTTTATCTCACCATACCATGGTCATGTGTGACGCCATATGGTGTCACATCAATTTTTAGGAAAGGTAAAATATAGCGTGACGCCATATGGTGTCAGAGAATTTTTTGTCATGAAATGTGCAATACAAATTTCAAATACGGGATATTTATTTGCTAATTCAAATTAACGCAATATTTATGAAAACCTAGTAAAATGCAAAACAAGTACTTATATTACATTACATATTGTTGTCAACAGTTTTCTGATAACTCTAAACAATGAAAATATGCGTCTCGGCAAGCCCGAGTTCTTGTTACTCGTTGTAATTTTTCAAACCTTATTGGCATCGTTGTTCAAACATCGTCCTTTGTACACATGTTTCATGTGCAAGTTTCATATTTACGTTTTGCACATCTCATCGGGAAGTTAAGGGGAACGCGCTAACTATACGCTACCTGGCTGCTAGCACAGCTCAGCACAGCCCGGTTGGCTCACGTCCGCTGCCTCGCTCCTCCCTACCTCTCCCCCACACCCCGATACTCCCGCGGAACTTCTAATTTTATGACTATTTATTTGTTCAATTTTGGCGTTTAAACTTGCACTGGGTACATGCAGTTTTCACCTTAGCATTCTACTGCCTCCCACGAATATTCCTACCAAATTTCAACCGAATCCGAGTGTAACACATGTATGTGTTCCCTCGTAAGGTTATTGCCAATATCTTCCATTTTTTTATATTTTTGCACAACTATATAAACTGAGTGATAATATGTACGTAAACGAGGAATAAACAATGCCTGGCGCGCTTTCACCTGTGACAATGACCACTGGCCAGTCAGTGGCTTCGGAAGAACACTGTGGCGCCACATGGTGGCATAGAGTAAAAATACGTAGCTGGAATAGACCCTGAAGTTCGCCCTTCACGTAGTACCAATTTTACGCGCATAGATGTCACAGCTGATTATCTATGGTGCATCACCTGTAACTGAACTGTGCCGCCATATGGCGTCACGCCAACTCTGATTTCAAGAACGGTGTGCCGCCATATGGCGTCACGCCATCTCAAATTTGAAGACCACCGTGACGCCATATAGCGGCACGTGGCACCCAACGTGTTAAAGCCCCCCCCCCAAAAAAGAATTTAAGTTAAAATAAACCAGCATAGCACAAGTAATCCCTACTGGATCTCCCATGTATTACCCTACTTTTAAAAACCAAAATAATTTCAGAGCAGCAGTAACATCATTACGGTGTAATGATGATGATAATAATAATAATAATAATAATAATAATAATAATAATAATAATAATAATAATAATAATAATAATAATAATAATAATAAAAATTTTACACCACTGCCTTTCTTTGGAAATTACCCTAAGTAACACTTAAATTCCATTACGAGAAAGGTTATACACTAGGTACTCTGAATTAACAAAGTCTTTTCAACCCGATACCTTGTTTTTGAAAGGGCACTATAATTTTACCCAACAATGAAAAGGTCCACATCATTATAATCGAACGCACAACTTTGATAATTAAAAAGTTTCCTCCGAAGAAATCACACGAACAGTTCACCGCCGACGAAAATACCAAAATAACAAAGGTTGACTTACAGGTTGGTTGCTTGCTCAATCAGTAGTATGATTTATACATGGCTCAGCCATGTGCACCTTACCAGTTGGAGATCTTCCTTCGCAGCATATTAAAAACAATCACTCACTACGAGGTTACAAATTGAGAATATAAAGAAAATATGATGAGGGTGTGGAGCACATCCCCACTATCCACCGTCCATGATGCTATCCCAAAGCATTGCTTTGAGCTCAGAACACCAACGACTTTTAGCCATGATTGCAAAGCAGCAACTGCTCGCTTCGCTTCCCTCTTCTTTTCTTCTTCTTGGATAGTTTTTGGACATCGTCGTAAGACGCTACGTCCAGTCACTGGTTTGCGGGATAAGTAATGTCTGGGAGAGGTACCAACATTAGAAGAAATTAGTACACTACGAGATAGGAGGGTTAGCTATGTACTGAAGCTAATTACAGCCAGCACTAATGAAACTGAGGAAAATACCAATAATATGGAGGCTAAACTATCAAGGCATAACACAAAAACAATGGGACACAGGGTTCTAATGCTTCACGTCTGTGTGGTCTGCCACGACGTCTTACTACAAACAAACTAGACCGGACCACAAATAGAGGTTGGGATGCGAAAGTTCGTACCTATAGGGAAGGAAAAGGTTACAATTGGATGTTACAGGTAACGAAAAAAGTAAGTATGAAGTCTACAACGCGAAAAGTCGGTTGAAACACTAAACACGAAACATTTAACGGCAGTTGGTAACCCGCATGAAGAAGCTTAGCTATGAATTCGCGACGGTGATGTTCATATGTCTGACACGGAAAAGAGATATGATTGACAGTATTTACTGCCCGACCGCATGGACATAAGGTACTTTTGATAAAATTAAGGCGATAGAGATGAGCAGGCGTACACACATGATTTAAGCGGAGCCGTATGATTGTAATAATATGACGCCGAGTGTAGTTACCAAAGGCGAACCACGGTTTATTAGGAATATCAGGCATAAGCGTGAATAAGTTCTTACCTTTCAACTGGGAAGTTCGGCGCCATTCTGCACACCACTGATCGTGGATGGAGTGACGACAGTGTTCCCATAAGTCTGTGTGTGAAACTGCGATAGTAGTCCAATCCAGTACCCTGGGCGGCCTCTTTAGATAGGATATCCGCTGTGACGTTACCGTGTATTCCAGAATGGCCCGGAATCCATGCGAATAATACTTTAACATGACGGAGGGACAAGTCATAACTTAATTTGCGTAAATTTTGAATGTATCAATTATTGGTATGTTCGGGATTGTCTAAAGCCATCAAGGTGCTTAAGGAGTCAGTACAAATGAGAGCTGTTAATATTCCAGAATATTTTATGATGTTTTTTATTTAATATGCTCCGACAATTCCATTGCAGTATCCGCATGTTTTACTTGGCAGTAGGGGAAAGTCCCATGGATAGAAGAAACTCATCATATACTGATTTTAACTTATGCTTCCATGGGTCGTTTGGGCCCATTTCGGCGAGTATATCTGCAAAGTTGTTAAAGGTGTTTCGACACTGTTCATTAGAATTAACGTTTGATTTACTATGTAAAGCCATGACAGAGGGAGATGCCGATATGGGCGCGTGGGGAGCCGAAGGTTGCCCTTGAGGACTTGGCTTCCGTGATGTAGATGTAGGCTCGTTAGAAGTAGCAGGTATCAAACGCACGACTGGAGTGCCAGAATGTTCTGGAACCGTCTTCGGAGTACTTATCAAATTAAGATATGATGCCCTGTCATAACCTGGTTTAACGGGTGGGCGGGAAGGGTTACTAACCACCATAGTAAATTTACGCTTTCGAGGGAGAGTTTCGTCCGATTGAGATGGTCTATTGGGTAAAGGAGGAAAATGTTGAGGCATCAGAAGGGGGTTAGATAGGGACTGTAATGGGGCAAAATAGTTTTTCACTTCGAAATACGATTTGTTTTCAACACTCATAATGCGTTTAATTTCTTTTTGTTGTTTGTGGATTTCACAATGTTTTCCGCCACAGTTAGCGCATTTAACGACTTGGTGAGTGCAATCTTCAGTAGAATGAGTAAGGGAACACTTTCCACATCTCGGCTCCCTGGAACGACAATTAGTAGCGGTATGTCCATTCCGCTGACATCGTTTGCATAATAAAGGAGAGAATATAAAGGCCTGAACCTCTAAAATGACTTTAAAAATGGACACACTTTTCGGAAGTTGTTGACTTTCGAATACAACCTTCACAGTACCTGTAGGGATATATTCAGTTTTTCCTTCTTTGGATGAACGTCTATTTAGACGTTGTACTTTCACTACAGGATAGGGTGAGTCTAAATAGGTGAGAATGTCGGATTCGGAAATAGTAATGTCTACTCCCCGTATTACCCCTACTCGCTGAATATTCGAAGACGGAATAAAAGCTGTCAATTTCTTTTCTGTAAGAATGGGATGAGAAAGAAAGGCGTTTGCAGCCTTACTAGACATGAAAGTAACTTGAATTCTATTTCTTCCCTTCCTATGAACGGCCTTGACGTCACCAATTTGCCTCTCGTAGAAAATCCGACCCAGAGTCATAGGGTGAATATGTCCTATTTTATTTTGAGATTCAATCGATTCGACAAAAACTATGTAAGTGCCAAGATGAGTGTTAGAATAGGTAGGTACAGGAACGGGCGGACGCTGATCCATGTCACGTATGGTATCTTGAGAACTGTCTCGTTGGGTATCAGTATTACTAGCGTCCATGTGTAAATCCTCATGCACGGCACCTTTACCAATATCAGGAGGTCGTCCTAACGGGCCACCGCCACTATCTACAGACATAGTAGTCCAAAAGGGGATTACACTATACTAGCTCCGAAACAAACACAAAAGAAAAATTACTAGGATACAAACACAAACATAAAACACTCTACTTATCTACAGACAGGAAAAAGCCGCTGCACCAGTGACCGGAGCGAGACGTGTGCACTGCACAACAGCCGAACACCGAATGTGTCGCTTCCCTCTCTCTCGCGCCAGAGAGAGAGCCTTCATCAAGATGGCTGACACCAAGCGCTGATTGGCCGGAGCAGCTTCAAGGAGAAAGGGGATAAATAGTTCACATTATAGCCGTAGATAGCAGTAACAATCAGAGCTCACATGCGCTCGCAGAGTTAAACATGAGAAATTGTGAGAACACCGTTTAAAGCAGAAGAAAATTACAATACAGTTTTCTACACCGTAATAGGCAATCCCAAAACGTTGGTGGAAAGGAGACAAAAACGAAACCTCGGTTTCAAACTGAAGTTTTAAGTTTGTGCGTGTTACCTAAAAATTTCAGAATTTTTCAAGTAATTGAATTTATTATCTCATAAAAGTATGTAAGTAATAATATTATATTTTTTTTTCAACATTGTAATTTTTATCACTGACGTTACAAAGTAGCACAAGTGTATATCCTGCTTTCAAACATTTAATGCAGTAGTGTTTTTTGAACTGTATGTGTGTTATTGGACTACTTGCTAATTAATTTTTGCTCTCACACCTTTGTTGTTTACTGTATGAAACAATCTTTGATAATCCCTGGGAAATGTTTGTATAATCACGGATTGGTGCTCTTAACCGAGCCCTTGTATGGGCAGGTCCTGCAATGGCTACTCATAGCCTAAGGTTTTACTTCAAACCAGATTAGTGACTGTTAGGTGACGCATTGACTTGCTCTTATTGTACATTCACAACTAGGGGCAAGAATTATTCATTTTAGTGCTCAGAACTGCCCAGTACAATGTACACTCCTGAAGATCGCCCAAATACTTGATGTCACATGAGAAATATACTCACCAGTGGCAATAATTTATCGTGGAACTGAGAAGCCCACTCCAAAAGTGGATTATTAAAGGCCTGGAACTAGTATTAAAATTTCAGCTCTCTTACCTAGGTCTCATGAAATGAGAAACACCAGTTAATTATTTTAATAAATATATTTGAATTTAAATATCACATATGTAATTAAATTAACAGCTTTAAATGTTAATATCTGTTACTAAGTAAAATTAGTGAGCTCAACTGATTAACTTGATTAACTAGGGATACCAAGTTTGCTGATAATCAAATTTTAAAAGACTTAAGTGTGGTACCCCAATCCGAAAAAAACCCTTTACGTTAAAAGTCTGTTTCGATTTAAATGCGGTCGTGGAAATTCAATATTCATTGACATGCCCCACAACGGGCGACTTAAACGCACTCTACAGTGTGCTAGCAGTATTGAAAAAGGTAGAACCTGTGAGATTTTATAATGTTATGTTTGCCAGTGATTTATCCAAGTGCATTATTTGAATAATGTAAATGCACATTGTTGGATACTTAAGCCTCTTATTCTTTTCACAGTGTCTCTCAGTAACAGCCCTGCAGCGTGAGTTGCTCCTGTTGCGCCACAGCTTGACTTGTTGTACAGTGTGTTTGGCTAAATCGCTAATACTTTTTCCGAAGATTTGTCCGAAATGTGTCATTGCGTGACTCAGAAATATGATCGGACGGTAGTTAGAAAAATCGGCAGGGCTTTCCTTATTTTTGAATGGATACTCCTTCGCAAATCTGTTGGTTTTTTATCTTCCTTTGATGATCTGGTTCAAAAGCTTGCTCTAGCCAGACTGCTGCATCCCTACCAATGAGAGAAACAAAGCTACCGGAAGGTAATCAGGACAGATGGCTTTCTCTGGTTTCATTTCCTTCAGCATAGCGTGGTGTAGCCAGTCGAGTAGCAAATTGTCTGTTTCCTCATTGATACCGTAAAAATTTGGACTTCTTCAGTTTTGTGATGCCTCGATTTGACTAGCCGTTAAATAGTCCGCTCGTTTCCGTGCATGTTAAGTGTCACATATAGACCTGCTTACCTGTTAGCTTTTGTTACAGCAGTGACTTCCTTCACTTTAATAGTGGCTGCTTTGTGGGCATTCCAATGAGCAAGGATCTCTTGGTACAGCTGTTTCTTAAACCGTACTGCATACTTATCATCCTCATTCTGAAGCCACGTGTCATAATTAATCCTTCGTTGTTGTCGCCATGACTTAGTTGTTCCAAGAATAGAGCATGCAGCGTCTTTCAGTTTAGTCCGGCTTGTTACTGCTTATAACTCTTGGTCACTAACAGTATTGAATGCATTTATTTTCACTGCTGTATGTACAACAAATAAAACCTTACAAGCAAAAAGACATCATCTTAATGAATTTGCGATTTCTGGTTTCTCCTTTCTTTTTTTCTGTTATTTCTTTTGTCTCTTGTCTTTCAGTGCCTTCTAAAATCTGCTACATCACTCTCTTGCCAGTAACTAAGTTACGTTAACAGAAGATGAAAACTTTTATGAACTGTACATGACAAAGGCTAATCTAACCTAACCTATGAAGTCATTAACTGAATTCTGTCCCGATACCTGGTAGAAAATCTTATCACTCTACCACTATGTGTAGTCTTGATTCGTTCACTGTCCTGGAAGGTATTTTCCTGTTTCTGGTTGGCATGGCATTTTTAGAAAACAGGGGGTGTTATAGGAGGTAGATTAGGATTCCTCACTGTATCTCGTTCTACTTCTTCATCCGCTAGTATATAAGCAGGTTTGAGTCTATCAATGGAAACGTTAACATCATTGCCCTCGATACTGATTGTGAATTATCCTGCCTCTTTGCCACTCGGAACGGTCCTTCATAAGGTGGCTTGAGAGACTTTTAAACTTTGTCTGTCCTCAAGAATACATGTGAACTACAAGAGAGGTCTTTGTGAATAAATGTAGATCTGGACGTCACTGTTGTAGTTTTAGCGGGCTTAAGATGCTTTATCCGATCGCAGAGTTGGGTCACAAAGGTATCTGGATTGCACTGTAACTGCACTGAGTGTTCGAAAAGCACTCCAGGAAGTCTGGTGGTGGTTCCATACATCATTTCAGCAAGTGAGTAGTTGGAGTCTTCTCGAATGGCTGTTCGCAGACCAAGTAGAACGGTCGGTACGCTCTGAGTCCATCTGGGGTTCTTGTGCGCTCTGATTGCTGCGTTGAGACTACGATGTAGTCGTTCTATTTTTCCATTTGCCTGGGGATGGTAAGAAGTGGTATGTTACATCTTTGCTCCGCAGAGTTTTTTTAAGTTTAAATAATTCCGATTCAAATTGGTTCCCTTGGTCCGTAACAATTACTTCTGGAACTCCAAATCTACTTATCCAATCGTTGTAGAAAGGACTTGCTACTGACTGGGAGGTGATATTGGTCATTGGAATGATTTCCATCCAACTGCTGAATCGATCAATGCATGTAAGGCAGTAAATGTTTCCCTCTGATGGTGGCAAGGGTCCAATTATATCTACATGAACGACTTTAAGTCTATTATCTGGTTGCTCGAAATTTCCAACTGGAGACTTAAGTGTGCCTTGTCACTTTATTTTGTTGACAACTAATGCAAGATTGAGCCCATTTACGCACATCATTTCTTATTCCTGGCCATATAAACTTGGCAACAACGTTTTTGAGAGTTGATTTCACGCCAGGATGTGCCATATCGTGAATCTGTTTGAAAATTTATGTGCGAAATAACTTTGGAATAAAAGGGCGAATGTTATTGCTAGAGACATCACACCACAACATGTACTGAGAACCTAACTGACACTGTTTGAATTTCAGTGATGTATTGTCTTGTCGTAACTGCTTCAGCTCTTCATCATTTTCTTGATGGTTTGCTATGACTTCATAATCAATTACTGAAATTTCATCAAGTCTTGACAGAGTATCGGCTACCACATTACCTCTGCCACTGACATGACGTATGTTAGACGTGAATTGTGAGATGTACTGCAGATTGCTGTAATGCTGCTCCAACAGCCTGATCAGAAGCATCTGTGAAAAGGGCTATAGGCAGATCTGGAACTGGAAATGTCAGATATGTAGCATTAGTCAGGTCTTGTTTACATTTCTCAAACTGCTTCTTGGCTTCTTCGGTTCAGTCAATTTTTCTGCTGTCGTTCTTTTTAGCTCCTTTCAAATATTCGTGTAGAATAGCTTGAGTTTCTACTGCATTTGGCAGATAACGACGGTAAAAGTTGATCAAACCGAGGAATGTGCGTAAGTCTCGCACGGTCTCAGGTAATTATAATCCTTGATTGCTTATACGTTCTCAGGAAGTGGTCTCGAAACATTAGGTGTAATCAAGTACCCTAGAAATTCAAGTTTCTTTTGCAGCTATTCCAGATTTAGTCATCTTGATATGGAGGCCATACTTCGACAACCGTTCTAGAACTAGCTGTAGCTGATGCTTGTGTTCTACAACTGATTTGGAGGCAATCAATATATCATCCAGGTACGGGAATACGAAATTTAACCCATGAATGTTGATGGGGCATTCCTAATTCCAAAACTCATGACATTAAATTCATAAAGTCCGAATGGTGAGATAATGGCAGTTTTCTGCTTGTCTTCTTCTTCTGCTATTGGTGTCTGAAAATACGCCCTGAATAAATCAATTTTAGAAAAAATCGTTGTACCATCCAAGATGTGAAGTCTTCAAGTCTCGGAATAGGATACCTGTCTGGAACTGTTCGTTGATTCAGTCTCCTATAGTCTCCACATGAACGAAGAGATCCATCCTTCTTGTTTACCAAGTAAAGAGGACTAGCCCATTCTGACTGTGATGGCCTGATGATTCCATGGTCCAGCATAAATTGAAATTCTTGTTTCGCCTGCTGTAACCGATGGAGTGCTAATGGTCTTGCTCTAGAATAAACTGGAGGTCCTTGGGTATTGATATAATGTTTAATATTGTGTGGAATCTTTTCTGGTACCAAATTTGGCGATGTTATTTCAGGATAGGACCTGAACAAGTCGGCAAATTGCATACTTTCATTCACTGTACTTAAGTTTCATTTTCCGAAATGGACATAACCTCACCCTTGATTTTAAGTTTGGTTACGCCATCTGTTAATTGTTTGTTACGAATATCGACACATAAATGAAATTCGTTTTAAAAATTCGCTCCTAATATACCCTTGTTGACCTTAGAAATTACAAATGGCCACTGAAATTGTCTGCATAAACCTAAATCCACAGTTAGGGTTTTGATACTATACGTTGGAATTACAGTCCCATTGGCAGCATAAAGTTTAAACGAATCATCGATTCGATCACAGTTCCTTCGTCGAATTATTGACACATCTGCCCCACTGTCAACAAGAAACCGCAGGCTTATTTTATTATCTGTTACGAATAAGCGGTGTTAGCGGTTTCTATCATGGTTCTCGGCAGGTGAATTAGCCACTAATTCTACTGCCCGTAGGAGTATTCCGACGATTTCCATGAGCGAAGCTGTTTACATTTCTCTGGAATGCACTGTTGACCAAATCGGAAGTGATAATTGCAGTACTTGCCTTTTGGGTCGTATCTTCTTCTACTTCGGCTTCGGTTACGTCTAGAGCTTCGCCGGTGATGACTACGATTTCGACTGCTGGGTTATCCTACGGACATCGTAGCGATTTGTTGTTCCAAATGAGCAATCTTGGTAACTAGCTCATTAATAATAGTACCTTTTGGGTCTTGGGTATCAACCTTGAATACGCCATTGCGGGGGTTCATCTCCAACATCTGGAAGCTTATCTAATCAAAGGGTTCTAATAACCTTATCAGTCACATCGTTTCCAGCTAACGACTGCATTTTTCTAAGAAGCTGACTAGGGTTTTAATCTCCTAACTCTACTCCTTTGATTTTCACATCTTCATTCTCTTTGAAAATGTCCAGGAGTCGTGATTTGGTGGCTGTAATTTAGCAGTTCCTGGTCCCGTTACTATATCCCAAATATTCTCAGTATATTTTGGTTCGAGTTGGGCAATTATCTAGTTAAACCTGGTTCCTTCGGATGTGATTCTATTAATGTTGAACTGGGCTTCTACTTGGAAAACCAAATTTCGGGCTTCTCAGACCAAAACGGAGGAATTTTTACGCTAACCTTGTTAGCGTCGCTTCCTACTGTTGGAATATCTTTGTTTTCCTGGGTTGCAATTTCGGGGTTAGTTCCTATTGTATATGTTTCTGAATACACAATTTACAACACAGTGTACGGCCTAAGATGGATATTCATCACATGAAGATGAAATAAATGTGACTGAGAACTTCTACTCACGTAACAGTGTGCTGTTGTTTAATTGGTGGCTTCTTTATGTTTCACTTCACTGCACTTCGAAAACTTGCCGTTATTTTTATCACTCGGAGGTCACCAATGTTACTGCTTATAACTCTTGGTCACTAAAAGTATTTAATGCATTTATTTACACTGCTGTATGTACAACAAATAAAACTTTGCAAGCAAAAACACATAATCATAATTAATTCGCGATACCGGGTTTCTCCTTTCTTTTTTTCTGTTATTTCTTTTGTCTCTTGTCTTTCACTGCCTTCTGAAATCTGCTACAGGCTCACTTCAACTATGGTTATTCGTGGCACTGTAACTTTTTCAGGCGCAACCATTTGATCCCATGTTGTCCATTTCCTACGAAGTATTGGGTTCTTAGTGACTTTTTCCGCAGCATACAGATGACTGGTCGATATTGCATGGCAATGCTTTCGTAGGAAACTACTGTTGTCTCTAGAAAATCTTTGAGGTTCCTTCGTCTCACGAGTAATTGGATGGGAGCCACTGTAGTACATGAATAGTATAACGCTTTTTGTACCATGTGTTCGCGATGATAAGTTTCTGCATGATCGGGAATTTGTAGGCCATCGTCGTTCTGCTGTCCATACCTATGTCCGCCATGGACTGTGTTTTCTTCTTTGCTCTGTCCAACACGTCCATTCAGATCACCAGCAATGATAAGACAGCGATCTTTTTGTCAGCCGTTGCCGAGAAGACATCTTTGGTTTCCGTACCCTGACCAGTTTTCGAGCGCTCCACTGAAAATTCGACGTTCCTTCTCTCCCCAATGTAGACGAGTTACATAAAGTGATTGTAATACTTTTGCACCTCGGAGTCTGAACCATCAAATTTTGCATATATAACAATGCCAACGCCATTAGTTGTTCTTCGGCTTCCGTTGAACATTAGTTAGTAACCGCACTCCATTTCGCATGACGTTTCTCCACTCCATGTTTTTCCTGCACCTCACAGATGCCTATATACCTCTCTCAAGTGCTGAGGCTAATATGCTACTTCATCCGGCATAGTTCAGGGATCTGATACGGAATGGGGTACAAGCTTGCTTAGACGTCACAGCCCGTGCAGCGGTAACCCTTGCATTCTTTATATGCTGACTGGGCCCTGACAACACGCGTCCCTTCCAGAGGACCCTCTGACCTTGGTTCTGATTCCATGACACACATTTATGTAAACATGTGACTGTTATTTTACGCCCGGTGTGTCTTGAAGCATTTTAGAGCTCATGACAGTATGTAGTTACGCCGCTCGAGACATGGGGATCAGACACCTTTTGCAGCCACTCCTGTGGAGAAGAAACGCTACGTTCCTTTTTGCATTAACTTCGAGAAAGGTAGAGTACCTCTTCTGTCAAATGTTCCCTACCGACTTCTCCACCTCCGCCAAAATTGCCATAAAATACTTAGCGCCTGTTTGGTCCGCAAGAGATATTTCGCTCAATTCTGCTGGCAGGCCAGGGAGAAACCCACATCCGTCACCTGGGACGCGCCACGTGTTACAGCAATGTAGGTGGTTTGTGGAGAATATTTATCAGCGCAAAATGAAATTCCATCTTACTGAAAATCTAATTGTAAACCTTGTAGTTCACTTGTGACAAAAATAGCATAATCACATAACGAACAATAGACTTTTGCACTTTTTGTTTGACACGATATGCCACAAAACGTATGACATACAATCCAGTGTCGTATTTTCAGTCGCCTGTTGTCCAGTGGTGTCAACATCAATATATTATGTGATGACCAAGAGGTCTAGCCTGTCATATCTGTAATCAATGTCCCCTCTTTTTTGTCCACTTATTTTCTCCTAAGAGTGCAGGAACAACACGTGGTCGAGCCTCCCAATACTTTGCTTGTGAGGAAGTCATGCATTCGACTGGACCATGTGAATTCAGTGCATACAGCATGAATTAGGAAGTACCAGTTCATGTTACAATGCATTTTATCCTGTGTGATCGACTTTTCTCATGTGCCTGATATCACCTTAATCAAGAAATCCTTATTTCTCGCTTTTCTTCCCTACAATATAATGAACCACTCTGCGGTGTGGAGAAGGCACACGCTTGGAAGCTATCCAACGATGTTATCATTCCACTAAAAATAATCACTTTTCCGTGATCTTTTGATATAAGAGTAATCCCATTCCTTCTTTTACATAGCAGCAGTATCCACTATGGTGAAATTCAATGTCCTGGCATCACGAATTTTGGCTCAAGCCTTGATTTTCATGCTCCTTCTAGCTGTAATGTTAAAGGAACACTATCAGAATATTCAAGGACAGGATATGAGACTATTGTACAAAATACTGCTACAGAAGCCATATTCTTTGTCGCTTTCATAATGTATATGACAGCAGTATCTGTAGGAGACAATCATGGATCAGATTTAGGGACAGAGCCATCATCTGCTTGTTATATTCTATCTTGTCCAGGATTTCATCAGGATTAGTGGTTTCAGTGTTGCATATGGCCTCTGTTAATGACAGCAATTAAGACATAGTTGGAAGTAATACATGGTAGTAAGTGTGAAATTCATTGTATAAACCTACCGTTCAGTATGTAGGTCTGCTCTGTTTGATTACACATCAAAGCTATGTAATTAAAAATAACAACATTGTGACGAAATAGAATGCTACACAGATATGGCAACAATGTACAAATAAAATATGTATCTTTGCGTGACAGTAAATAACATTCTTAAAATATTAGCCATGGTTAAGCAGATCTTCCTTCTTGTCAGCATTCAGTACTCTCAACTTTATTAATATCTACAAAAATCAGATTCTCTCAACAAGCTCAACAACAAGGGCTTTTGCAAAAATAATTACTCTCCTACCACAAAGCACAGAGTGGTTGAACAAGATCAAAACTCCAAAGCATATGCAGTCCTTTACGTAGGAGAACAGATATATTCGCACTTTGATAGATAAACCTTTGCCGGATTAAACAGCTTGTATTTCTCATTTTAGGCTTGACCACTTCTCATGCATTCTTTAAAGGAGGTTGTCTATGACCTCGTACATTCCTAAATCGTCAGAAGTTTATTGCGCATGATATCGTGATTCGAGAGAAAAGACGCACAACATCCTCGTAATAAGTGAGAGCTTTCGAAATTTACGATTAAACTGAATTTAACCTCAGATGATGTTTATCCTCAGGAATCTGGTGTTCATGAATAACGAGTTTTCTGAAAGGGATATCAGCGAGTGGAATGTTTAGTAGCAATTTCTTTGTGTGACAGTTTTGGTGGAGTTGGTTGTAGAAAGATTGGTCACATGGTTTGAATTTGTCACTGTAGATCGAGACCCGAGGTGAGCAACGCAGATGATCAAACTCCGGATGGCGGAGCACCTTCTTTTAGGTGCAGTGTGTGCGGTAAAATCCTGGCCGGGAAGTTCGGCCTCTTACGACATCTGAAGATACACAACGGTGACCGTTCCTTCAATTGCGAGCACTGTGGAAAGTTCTGTGGCAGTGGAAGCAGATTGTCGGAACACTTCAGGGTCCACCCTCTCCTAGTGTGTCAATTTTGTCATAAATGCTTTACAAAGAGCAACATGCTTACAGAGCACATGCGGTTACATGAAGGAAGGGTAACAAACGAGTGCTCATTATGTAATAAAAAGTTCAGGAAATTATGGTACTTAACCAACCACATGCGGCCTCATACAGCCTGGAAGTCTCACTGGTGCAATATGTGTGGAAAATCCTTCAGCATCAAAGCCAACCTAGCAAATAATACGCGGTCTGACACAGGGGAGAAGCGATACTATTGCAACATTTGTGGGAAATCCGTGTGTCGGAAAATGTTTGTACTAGATCACTTGCGCACTCACAGAGGCAGAAAGCCATAATGTGCAATGTATGCGAGAAGGCATTCAGCAAGAAATCGCACCTACAACGTCATATGCTGACTCATTGAAAGGACAAGCTGCACTAATGCAATGTCTGTGGTAAATCCTTTAGCCAGAGTGTCAACCATGTACGTCACATGCGGACTCACACAGGCGACAAGCCTTACTGGTGCAATGTCTGTGGCAATTCCTTCAGGCAGAAAGTCCATTTAGCAAGTGACATGCCGACTCACACAGGCGAGTTGCCATACTGGTGCAATATCTGTAGCAAGTCATTCAGAAACAAAACGCACCTACCAGCTCACTTGCGAACTCACACAGGGGAAAAGCCATACTTGTGCAATGTGTGTGGAAAATCCTTCAGCCAGAGTGGCAGCTGTTCACGACACAAGCGAACTCACAAAGGTAGAAGCCTTTTTCAAGCAATGTGTGTGGCTAGCCCTTCAGCCAGAAAGTCCATCGAGCAGATCACATGCTGAATCACACAAGCAGGAAGCAAGCCCTTCTGGTGCAATATATGTGGCAGTCATTAAGGAGGAAATCCCACCTACCCCGCCACTTGTGGAATCACTCGGGTGACAAGCCGCACGTTGACAATGCCTGTGGCAATTCCTTTAGGGAATGTGTCTACTAAGCACGTCACAGGCGAGAAGCCATACGCCATACTGGTGCAATGTCTGTGGAAAGTCGTCCAGCAGCAAAACCACCTATCAAGTCGCAAGCGGACTTGGTTCGGGCGGCAAGCCGCACTCTGCAATTTCTGTGGCACATCCTTCAGCCAGAGTGGCAACTATGCACGTTACACAGGCAAGAGGCATTTCTGGTGCAGTGTCTTTGGCAAGGCATTCAGCAGAAAATTGAACCTAGCCCAGAGGTTTCCAAAAAGCTGCCCGCGAACCCATATTTTGCGGCCCGCGAGAGCTTTGGAAAAATACATATTTTTTAAGAAATTTGAAGAAAGTGTACCAAATTTTTTTATAGATCGTTCAAAAATTATCCCAATTCAGAACTAATTCATTATTTAATATTATTTCTTGTTTTTTAGTATTCACTTCATCTGAATACATTATTTCATTCTTAAAATACAAAACCCTCATTCTTGCGAGAGCATATATTTTCGTATTGATATAATTTTCACTTACATGTGTATCCTGCCATAATTAATATAAAATCAATATTTAAACATTTGGGAATATTTTTCCGTAACTTAAGTTTGAACATTATCACACATATTTTAATGATGACATAAAAACTTTTGAATTGTCACGAAGACGTATACAATGTGCAACATTGAACTGTTTCATAATTTCCAACCTGTGTAAAAATGTTTTCGTAGCAATGTACTGCCTACTTATACAAAGAATCTTCAACATGCATGTGAAACCGGTCCTAACTCCACAAAAACTAAACTCTAATCGTGAATGATAATGAAATGTATAAAGGACACTCATAACAGCAAGTGGCTGATCTGAAAAGGATACAGAAGAAATGAGCAAGCGAAGTTGATAAATAATTAAGTCAGCTGTTCTACGAGCGACGCGCCGTATCTCACAGCGCAGTTTGCGGCAAGAGCGGACGTGGGCCCCTCCACTGACCTCCATCCCCTTCACTCACGCAGCAATATACTCCTCCGGTAGGGCTTACTGGCTGTTCCTCCCGTCCTCACACACTCAGTCCCGCTCGCTTGACGTGTAGTGAAGTTTCACAATTTACCGTACTGTCCATTTTTGGAGGCTTTGTTTAGTGTTGAGTGAAAAGTAAACAGAAAATGAGCGGAAGCTCAGTGGAGCACAAAATTAAGAATTAAATCAGAATTTACAAGGAAAGCTGAGAGGGTGATTATTTAATTACTGACAACAGTGGGAAGCTTCAGTGTTCGGTTTGCATGCAAATAGTGTATGTGCCGAAGGAGTACCATGTTAACCGACATTACTCAACAATGCACGAGAAAAATTACGCAGCATGTAAGGAAGAAGCTCGGCACGCACTGGTTGCAGACTTCACAAGAAATTAAAACAGAATACAGGTATGTTTGGTGAAGTCTTACAAGATCAGTCGTTTTCTCTGTACGCCTCCTACGCAGTGTTGCTTGCACTTGCAACGGAAAAAATCCTTCACTGAAGGCAGTCTTGTTAAAAAGTGCGCTATGGAAGTGGCAAAGGCTTTTGGAGATGCTAAAATGGCTGAGAAATTTGAATCAGTGCCACTTGTCAACCAAAGAGTGGAGAGAAGTAGAAAAGAAGTAGAAAAAGCGCTCGTTAAATTGGTTAAGGAAAGCACTTATTTCTCGCTATGCCTTGATGGATGCACTGATCAGTCAGATGTCAATCAGCTACTTATATTTGTACGCAGCATCCTTGAAAACTTAAGTTGTAAAGAGGAGCTATTTGATGCCTGCTCTCTTCGAGGAACAACAAAAGGGACGGACATTTATGATGATGTTGAAAGAACTCTTGACAGTATTGGAGGCTTTAGTAAATGTTCAGCCATTGTGGCAGTCTGATCGCCAGCAATGGCAGGGGTGAAGATAGGACTGATGGAATTGCTAAAAGAAAATGGCGTAACATGTCCAATGATCCACTGTATCATTCACCAGGGAGCGTTATGGGGAAAATCAATTAAGAGAACGGAAGTTTTTGAACTTGTGGTTACAATTATTAATATGTTAAGAGGTGGAAATCGAGCCATTTCGCATTGAAAATTCAAACAGTTTCTGATGGAAATTGACGCTGCTGTACAACCATGTAAGGTGGCTGAGTGCTGGGAAGTGCCTTCAACGTTTTTTTGCAATTCGCAAGGAAATCTCCGAATTTCTTAATAAGATTGTCTCGTCAGATACCTCAGACCTAGAAGAGAAAATTCAAAGCCCAGAATTTTTAAAGCAGTTAGCTTTCCTAACAGACATGACAAATCACCTTAACGCCTTCAACCTGAATCTTCAAGCAAGAAACCATGGGGTGTCAGATATGGTGGGAACTGTCAGTAAATTTCGAAACAAGTTGAAAATTTTCATACGTTCTTTAGAAAACAGTGAACTGACTGATTTCCCCTGCTGTCTACAATTAGCGGTGGAGGAGGACAAATAAACCATACATTATTCCGATTTCAGTTCACACATGCAAGAGATCATTGAAGAATTCAACACACGATTCAAGGAAACTGAAATTCTCAAAAGCAGTAAATAAGTTTACGTGGATCCTCCTGGTGCTGCAATCGAGCACAAGAACCACAACTACACCTTGAGCTGTGCGATCTACAAGCAGATACGTTCCTACAAACAAGCCAAGAAAATCGATCGCATTTTTTAGACTGCTTTTGAGATTAGCAACAACAGGGTTAGATGTAGGGATTCGTTCATTGGTAGATACAGCTGTTCGACCACACTACTCCCACTAAATCGTCTTTAAGTTTTGTTTTGACTACATTATTAATTTCGTTTATTAAGGCATTTTTTGTCATTCGTCAAATATTAATTCAAATGAACTGCTCTTCTTCAGAATTCAATTTTCCTGGGTATAATAGTGTTAATTTTTAATTTCACTCCTTTATGCTGATGCACAATAGTGTTTTAAGCACTTAAAATTATTAAACCTTCATTTCAATTGAACTGTGAATATTATTTCATACTGTTCTAATTGTTGAATTTTACGAAAAGTGGCCTATTATTAAAGTGCGGTCCGCGATCATACCTAACGTTTCCAATGAGGCCTTCGAGCCCTTACTAATCAGAAACCCTGACCTAGCATGTAAAATGCAGACTCACACGGACGACAAGCCGAACTGATGCAAATGTCTGAAACAAATCTTCCATCTTGGAAGGCAACCTAACTGGTGACATGCGGAATCACACAGGGAGAATGACTAGACGATTAGCTCAAGACTGTAACTGCTCCCTCTGCTCTTGTACGATAATATTGTGTCTGTCAAACTGTTCTGAATGCAAATAGAAAGTTCAACTTCAGTAGAAGTGTGCTACGCTACTGCGTTATTTTTATTAAGTACTTCTCCGGGAGAATTGCACTATCAAAACACATGCAGTCGCATACGGATGACCGGGCGAGTTGGCCGTGCGCATAGAGGCGCGCGGCTGTGAGCTTGCATCCGTGAGATAGTAGGTTCGAATCCCACTATCGGCAGCCCTGAAGATGGTTTTCCGTGGTTTCCCATTTTCACACCAGGCAAATGCTGGGGCTGTACCTTAATTAAGGCCACGGCCGCTTCCTTCCCATTCCTAGCCCTTCCCTGTCCCATCGTCGCCATAACACCTATATGTGTCGGTGCGACGTAAAGCAGCTAGCAAAAAAAAAAGTAGCATACGGATGAGAAGCCATGCTGAAGAAATTTCCGTAGCAAATCATCAGCCTGAAATCCTATCCAACAGTTCAAATCCGAATTTACACGGGTGTTAAGGCACACTTATGCGGTGAAATGTTCAAGGAATCACGTAACATCCGTGCAAATGTGAACCACACTGGTGAGATGCTGCACAGCTCTGTGTATTCGGCAATTCGTTCGCACGTAGCACCACGCAGTCGGTGCAACCTGGCGAGACGGCGCACGAACGTCACGTCACGCCCGGAAGAAGCCGCACGAGATTAAATAATAATGTTATTTTGCATTACGACCCGCTACTACTGCACGAGATTTCGTAATTCCGCAAGACCTCTACTTCTGGAGATGTAGCCAGTAATAAGTTCTTCAGCCATAACAGCACCTTTCCGCCACACGTCATGTTGTACACCGGAGAGTGGTCCATTGCCATTTTCTCTGAGATGCATTTTCATGTAACATAATGCCAGGTCCGTTTGCAAAAGGAGTGAAGAACATTTCATGAGTTTTCTCCTCATTAATCACAGATATATGACACCCGCGAGTTCCTAGCCATGGACTGTTTTCGGACTTCAGTAGAAGTGTGCTTAGTAACACTCATCGAGGAGCCGTCCTGATGCGAGTATAAGAAGTAATCCGGATTTACATAGAAAAATCATATGACAAAGATAAGTGGTAAAAGTCTAGAAGCGCAGGAAAATATATTCAAACGTTTGAATAAACAACTCAAGGGAATAAATAAGAGCCGAATCAAGTCATAATAGGGCATGAAGTTGATTGTTGCTGAAATCTGACCACACCTGTGCTCTCCTTCCTACATGTCACTAGTGTGTTATTTTCATTATGATTAGAACAGTAGCTCAAAACTGTAACTGCTACCTCCGCTTTTGTACGATAATATTGTGTCTGTAAACCGGTTTTGAACGCAAATTGAAAGTTCAAATTCAGTGCCCATAGCCATTCATGAAGTTAACATAGTTCTTGAGGAGGTGTCTACAAGTAAGGACTTGTATGTCGACAGCCGCAGTAATTTTGTTTACCTGGTGGCTGAGAATTGGCCATTCACTTTTCTCCAATGGAACCTCAAATATGCTACTGAAAATCTCATATCTCAGCATTGCAAGTGTTGAAGAGACATACTGAGTACTGCACCCTTTTCGTCATGTCAAACTGGTATTTGCCTATTCCACGTCTGCAGCGTGAGTTGTTAACTTTTGCGCCTCAGGGGCCGTTAATGGCTCTTCGTCACTTCCACCCATGACTTTTATCGGTTATCAAGGAAGGCCTGCTTACTTAAGTTAGAAGCTTACGTAATCTGACTATGTTTATTCCATGAAAAACAATGAAATATGATGGCGGGTTTGTTCACAAAATGGCTTTAAACAGTGGTCTGCGGTCAGTGACATTAATATAACGCTGCGGATGGACGATTTCAGAATGAAATTAATATCCACCATAAAGGAAAGCCTGAAGGTCTACGTACAGGAAAGCTCTTTGTGGTTAACTAGTAAACAACAACATGAGATTCAATCTGCTCGGCTCCATAAAAACGATGCACTATGGTTGTGATTTCTCAATCGTCTAACTATCAGGAAGTGATCTCCAGACCTTTTTTAATTTACGCTGTCCACGAATTACCATCAGCATAGGACGAGTTACCTGGAACCTCAATTGAATTTAAGTAAGCTCCAATTCACATAACTGAGCTATCGTGTTCATCCAAAAAATTAATGTCTAAGGTTAAGGAAATGTGCCTGATGACCAAAGTAACCCCTCATTGAAATTAATTGAACGTGTCTGATGACCGAAATGACCCTTTACTGAAGTTAATTGAACGTGCTTGATGACCAAAGTGACCCTCCAAAATAAGAGGACTTCATGTTTCAGTGATTAATGGTGTAATATTACACGACATATATAGTATTATTTATATTAAATGTATGAATTTGTATCACAAATAACAGATTAAACCCTTGCTATCATTTTGTTATAACGTTCAATTAAACCCTAAAATAAACTCGACTCATGGTTAACCCTTGAATATTATTGGTCACAGAGTTCAAATACATCCACTTACATAGTCCTACTAAAATATAACACGCAAAATTTTACAACTTCTCTATGAACAACATTTCCATCAATCATGGGTAGCCGAGTGACTAAAGGCAGATTACTACTACATATTATGGAATACCATGTGGTACGGACTCTTTGTGTCAAACGAGAATACTCACCTCTCATCTGGGAGCAGTTGGCTAGCTACATCATTACATCCATCCCAAGAATCCATGCCCTTCAACCACCACAGTAAGTTTCCACTGGAGGACATGCCGTCTACAATCCTGCACTACGAACATATCAACAAGTGGAAATCCTAAATATATAAGGACACCCTTCTGACACCAAAATAATTATTTAAATGCTGAATACAAACTATGACTGTATTACGGAAACAACAACACTGGAATACAAAGTCAAAGGTTCGGAACTGACATTGAGAATCCACTCTATCATTTTATATTGCGGTAGAACTGAAATTCAAGTAACTCCCTACTTATTTTAACATCAATAATGTTGTAATACGCCCTTCTATTTCCGAACAAGGTCCGCCTCATCTCGTCAAACAAGTTTATACCTGTCGCTCTCCTCTGGCTTACAAGTGAGCAAACAAATCTCGCCGTGGACGGCCTTTTACTACAGCACAAGTCTGCATCCAAATCCTTGCATTATCAGAATATTGGTCAACTTTACTGCCATCACGAATGAACTCAAGTCTACTGGGATCTGTGGAATATGATATGCGTTTCACTGGTATTAATGGAGTTATTGGATGAACAAAAATTCCCTCCGGATACAGGATCCTATTCAATATTCAAACCATGGACCTTACCATATTTTAAAACATTCTGTGCTGATGCTTTTCCCTCAGGCATTTACAAAGAAACCACAGCATTATTTACACTATCAACTCTGGAATATCTATTAAGAACATGTCTCACTGAGTCACATGTTTTCATAATTACATGGACAAATAGAAAATATCTAGCACCGACAGTTATGGAGAGTTATGAAGTTTCTCACTTCACTTGGAAATACAATACTCCAGACACGTATGACACTGACTTCCACATCGACCCCAAACCTCATTAGACCGAACCCCGTGCTATCACCTTTTGTCAAATTTATTGCAGATTGGCCTTTCACAAAACAACGTATATCTCACGGAAATTAACTATTACTCATTACATTACTTATTATTTCCATATGTTGCGCCCTCCTAATGAGCGCAATTGTACTTATTTGCAGTGGGTGCTTTCTTCTCTTCCCAGCTTCTCTTCTTCCCTCGCTGTGTCTTGATCCACTCTTCAGTCCATTCATTGGTGTTGTCATCTCGGATTTTTAGCAAAATAATATTTGTTCACCAAACGTCCTAACGCTAGCCGTGTCCCGTATAATTTCATCTGGTATGCTGATTTCTTGAAGGAATTTTTAAATTTCGATTATCGAATTATTCACTTTTAGTGAGCAGGCATTATTAAATATCTTTTTAGTGAGTCTATCGTCATCCATTCTTTGAATATGGCAATCAAATTTAATTTTATCTGATATTTTCGCAGATGGCACTACTGAAGGACTACAATTAGGCACCCTAGTGCGAAGTGAAAGAACTGTGTTTTTGGAGAAATTTTGAATTCATAAGTTTGTTCTTTGTTAAATTTCTTTCAGTTATTGTTTAAGTTGGCAATATTAACCCTTTCTTTCCGCCAGTTTTGAATTCGACCAATAAGGAATTTCTATAATTAATTTTCCACCAATAATGTGTTTCTTCTTCATCTAGTGTAGGGGTTTTCGTTGTTAGCCAATAAAATGATTGTGGGCGGGTGTTCTCATTCCTGAAACGCCTCGAACTTTCTACGAGGGTATATAAACTGCTGATTTTCGGGTCTCCGCGGCCCTTCAGTAACATCTATCAGTGTGTAAAGTACGTAGCAGGGGGCGGGAAGCGCCTCTTTCTTCGGGCAGCAGTTCAACCACCAGGTAATGGCCGTTTAATAACTTCTTTTCTTGCTAGCTCAGCAGTTTAACTCTCGGGGCAGGTCCGAAGCCTTTCTACCATGTAACTTTCCCCTAAAATGTAAAGGCACTTAGTATTAATTCTATCGTTTTAAACTAGATATTGGGATAGAGAGTGCTTAACCCTCTCGAGCTCCCACTCATATTGCATTGAGGTGAACTTATTTTCACAACCGTTTCTTCCTTAACGTAATGTAAATTGTCTCCTATAAGTCACCTCTTTAGTATGGGATTAGCCCTTGCAGTAACGGCCTAGTGCCAAGTAGGTTTTATATATGGTGTATTAGGAGTGCAAGAACGCCTCCTCTCAAGTTGGTATTTTAGAAGCCATGTAAATGACCTGTTTCTTTACTGAATAGGCCTCGGAAGGTTGGGTATTTTTACCCCTGTGTTATTTGTGTTTGGACGTCAACTTGAAAGTGGAGTTTGGGGTGGCCTTTGATAGGCTTGAACTTAAGAGCGAGTCGCTCTTTCTTAAAATTTGTTTCTGCGTGCCTTTAGGAGGCTTTACTGTGTAATTAGGAGCAAGAGCTCCTGGGCATGATTGGGGTCTTCTGCCCCTTTGTTGAATCTTGTATATAGTAAAGTTGGGCTCATTGCTCAAGAATTATGTGTCTGGCTCTCGAAGCACAAATCCTGTAACACTGTAATTGTACATTTTCGCTTAGTTGCTTTGCTACTCTGTACCTGCCACTCTTGTTATTTCTTGATTTTGCAAAGAAAATATAACCTTGTTAAATTAACTTTAATTTCGTATTTTGAGACCTGTTCACCCCAGCACCTTCTTTCACCTCTGCACATCCACAAAACTCCGTAACAGTAACAATTAGAGCTTATAGATGTGAATTAGAGATGCTTATAGTAGCTCATTAATATTGTTGACATCATTTCTAGATTAAAATGTTGTGTTCAAAACCAAAAAATATATTCACGCTACACACACGACTTGGAATGGAACCCAGGCCTCTTCCCTTTTTCACTGCTGAGTATTGTGCTAAGGAAATTACTGCACATTGAAAGCATGCATTTAATTCAACACATCATGTGTGAGCTGCGACAAATTAAAAAATCCCACCCCATCTGGGAATTGAACTCGTTACTCTTTCTCTTGGACTACTGGCTATCATTGTAAATAAATTGGAGATATAAGAAATTAAATAAATTTCTCACCTGACCAGGAATCGAACCGTGAGTCCATTACTTCGGAAGCAAACATGCATGCTAAATAACTGTACATTAAAGGCGTGTGTGCTTAATTGAAACAATTCAAGTTCGATTTCCTTTTGAGGTCAGGGCAATAATAATTTTCACTTTATATCTTACTAATTACACTCCAACATTTGAAAAGTTTACAAATAATAATAATTGTAATTTTGAATATCCAAGCGTCTTTTATGCTGAATACTCTACGTACATGCACACTAAGAAAGAAAAAGTCAGCACCTTAACTGCCTGAGCTATTTAGCTTGGCAATTAATTTACTAAGTGCTGTAATTGCAATCCCCGCCTCAAACAGTTTTCGAAGATGCTGACATGCCAAAATTTAGTCCTGCAAGTTTCCTTTTACATGTCAGTGAATCTACTGACACGTTGTTGTTGAATTAGTATAATTGGTTTATTGGAATCCTATCTGTGGTGTGAAAACCTCATTTTCAGTATAAATTGTTGTGTAGAGCTTTAAAGTGAAACTATCTGTAGAGTTGTACAGTGCTTATGCAGTGTCATTCTACATTATTAACAGTAAACTTTTCTGAGATATCCAGCTATCTTTTATCTGTTCATTTTAATACTATAATTCCTTTTGCAGTAAAATAGTAATAATCATTGAATTTATGGCTTGCTAATTGATAATTCACCCAAGTGTCATTGAAATGTGTTTGATCCCACCCAATCTCTTCCCTTTGGAGGTAAATTGACCCATGAACGCTTCTCTGTGCCCAGATAACTTTGATCCATGATTCCCTTTTACAGCTTATACCCTGCAATTTACTAGTGTTTTCTTACATTTCTCTGAGTATTAACTTCCATATATTCCGCGGAAAAGTTCTGGATGTCGCTTTATCTTCAAACATGTGCAAACTTTGTTTCTTAATATGGATGGATCTGTGTTGATGTAGGACAGTCAAAGTTCATTGAACTATTGTGATAAACCTATTTCTTGCTTGTTATCTATTTTTCTCTGTCCCTCGGTGGTAGAATTTGTTTGTTGTATCATGGTATACTGAATGTTCACATTGTCAACAAATGTTAGTTGAAGTGAATTGTTTTTGAGTGATTTATACCAACTAAAGTTCCATTACAATCAACTTGAATTAGCTTGATCACCTCAAGAATCATGTATTTGGCAGTGTTTCTAAATACGGTGCTTTCATTGGGTTACTTTGGACTGTGCTACAAGATGATAAGCATTAACTTGGAAGTATGGTCAGTCATAATCACAATGCAGATATTCTTGATAAACCTATTAAAGGGATTCTTGTTGAGAGACATACAAAGGTGCTGTGAAGAAGTAAGGGTTGCCTCGATCCTAGAACCAAAGAGCATAGGTAGGCAGCCCATTTTGAATTCAGGGAAGGAAAGCATGCTCTGTGTGGAATTTTGAAAGATATGCATTTGGGGTTCTATTTTACTCTTTACTTTTCCAATCTACCCCCCCCCCCACGGCACCAGGCGAATTGGTGGCACGGCTGTGAGCTTGCATCCGGGAGATAGTGGGTTGGAATTCCACTGTTGACAGCCCTGAAGATGGTTTTCCGTGGTTTTCCATTTTCATACCAGGCAAATGCTGGGACTGTGCCTTAATTAAACCTGCTTCTTTCCAACTCCTAGTCCTTTCCTATCCCATTGTCGCCATAAGACCTATCTGTGTCTGTGCATTGTAAAACCACTAGCAAAGTAACCCCATGTATTGTAAAATTTTGCATTTGAGGTTCTATTTTACTCTTTAATTTTCGAAAGTAACCCCATGTATCGTAAAATTTTGGATATGTATATGAAAACTTATGTCCGAAGGTGCATGTAAATCTGGCAAACTTTGAACACAAATTTTTAAAATAAGAACTTATTGTTTGAACTTACATATTAAGATACTCTCACAATAAATATTGGAAGAGGAGGAATTCAAGCAATTTCTTCCATGTATCACTGAACAACTGGCCGTGTAGCTGTCGAACAGCATTTGGGAAATGCTGTTTTCGAACCCACTGTTGACAGCCCTGAATTGCAATTTTTTCATAGTTTCACATTTTCACACCAAGCAAATTGTGCAGTTGAACCTTAATTAAGGCCAAGTTGCTTCCTTCCCACTTCTAGCCATTTTCTAGCTCATCATCGCCATACATCCTATCTATGTTGGTGTGATATAAAACAATAGTAAAAAGACAATTCTTTGGTAAAGTGAGGTATAGGATTGAAGAGTAGCTACGTTAATTAGATAGTAAGTTACTTGCCATAGAAAGCCAGATATTAACAATGGCTGCTGCTATGTTTGGTGTGGCATTTTTATGCCTTAGATATTCATTTAACGTTTTCAAGGTGACCTTTCACGCTAATTGCCACTTAATTTTGCCATTGATAATCACAGGTACGTGGTAGTTCTGTTCAGTATTTAGTTTTGATGACGATTCATTCCCAACTGTTACGGTTGATTGGCATACAGCTTTCCGCTCCGTCATATGATGTGTTTCGAATGAATGTGTTTGTAATCTTGTAGTGATAAAAAGAAAAGGGTTCTCTGAGGCTATGACTTGGTGCACTGCATGCTTAAATACTACGTGATCCCTACGATGTGCCCCTTGTCTCGTCCATGGGAGGTACATCCAGGTCGTACGAGACGCAACATGTTATTGATGTGAATAAAGTTGTGTTCGATTCTGACCTTATACGTAATTGCACGCCACACGCAGTTACCTGGAGCACGTGAGACCTGCTGGTGATGACCGTGGTGTCATAAATTTATGGTTTGTATTTGATTATGAAATCTGAACGACCGTTCGTGTTTATTTCCCAATGTGTGCGTGTGAAAATTGAATGCATGTGAGCTGGGATGTGTGAGGGAGAAAAAGATCGATTGATTGTCGATCGACTTGTTTCAATTGTCTTTTTAAATTCTGTGCACTGTTTTGTGCTCAGTTTGAGTAGCCACCATGTTGGTTTTGGGCGTACCTGTTGTATTCTTTGGACCTGTCTTGGCTTTGATTGGTCCATGGAGGCTGTGCTCAGTCTCATCTCCCATTCTTCTTATCTGCCCTTTTGTTCTCCGGCATGGGAGATTGTTGTGTTAACGTTTGACATTGTTAGTTGCCTGATGAAAAATGTTAAGCAGTGTCTCAGATACGTGAGTTTTGGTAAAACAGGCGACGTGATTGAATTCTTAATAATGTAATGATGCTGCCAACGATGTAATGGCGGTGTGTTTGAGAGGCAGTGAGCATTTTAAAGTGTGTATTAGTGCATTTGATAAGAATTAGGCTTGAGCACACGCCATGTTACAACGATGTGAATATGAATAAGGTATGTCCATGTTCATTATGGTTATTTTTGCCTGTTAATTTCGTGTGTGATTTTCTCTTCTCTGGGTTTGAATGTTTCACTTGTGTTTATTTAATAAACCCCCTGTTTTAAGCCATTTCTTCTTTTATTGCTTGTAGCTATAGTCTTGCCCTTGTTAACTAATTACAAGGGGCATTTCCAGCTCGGGGCCATATCTTTGCCTTGCCTAGTCGACGAGATCCAGGCCTCAAAATTATTCCCTATGAATAAGTGACCTTTCACGCTAATTGCCACTTAATTTTGCCATTGATAATCACAGGTACGTGGTAGTTCTGTTCAGTATTTAGTTTTGGTGACGATTCATTCCCAACTGTTGGTATGGCTTGGACCGCTAATTGTATTCTCTTAGAGGGAGTGGGTGTGGCTCAAGGTTCTGCGCTATTCAGACAGCCTTGTGTCAAATACACTCGACGTTGCATCCCCTCTAACTGGTGTTTTCTCTGTCACAATCTGGCTGTAATGACATAGGTAAGGAACAGCATTGGCAGGAGCTACAAGATCTCACATGTTCTCACTTCTGTGTGGTGATCCTAATAAGCACGTTGGTCACACTCGAAATTTTTTTTTGTTAGTTGCTTAACGTCGCACCGACACGGATAGGTTTTATGGCGACGATGAGACAGTAATGGCCACGGAATGGGAAGGAAGTGGTCGTGGCCTTAATTATGGCACATCCCCAGCATTTGCCTGGTGTGAAAATGGGAAACCACGGAAAACCATCTTCAGGGCTGCCAACTAAGAATTGTTATAGCTGCCATTGTGGTATTACCTACGCTATCTGATATGGCAATGGAACTTATATTTTAGATTTCACTGAGGCAATTTCTGGTAATACGTTCTTCAGCAGTTCATCAGTCACCTCATCACCTTTACTTGTGGTGACTGCAACAACCAAATTGTCCTTATCACATAAGGTAGTCACAGCGGATTTAATGCATCATTGAGGTGGAGCGATAAATACCCCCTAGAAGTTCAAGTGGTGGAAGCTTAAATTTTAGAAGGAGACCTTAGCGGACAACATAAATTTCCTTGTCGTCCACCTGAATGCAGTTGACAATACGTGGACACATTCTACAGATATTTCACTGCTAACATCACAGTAAACTGGGGTACAACATAACCTAGTTCCTACCATTTTGAAAATCAAACGCTTTTTATGGATGATTACAGTCCAAGAAGAGGTGTAGGAAAAGACAGACATACTGTATATAAACTGGATTTCACAAAAGTCTCCAGAACACGTGGAAATAATTGTTGTTGCCGAAAGTGTGGCTAAGAAATCTGTCGCTGAATCGAGGCGCACTCACTCTCACGACCTGTGTTCAATGTGTATCAGAACCATGCTGACAAAGAAATCAGGCATGCTCTTCGTGTGATGTTGAGAATGATGGTGCAGTCAGATTCCCGGGGATATGTTTCTTTTTGATGAAATGAACTGACGTTGTTACTTCCAGGTGTGCAGTTCAAATTGATGAACTTGCTGTGTATGCCAGCCATCATGCATCATAAGAGGGAAGGGAGGGAAAGTAAAAATTGGGAGGGGTGCGAATGCACAAATTTCTTGTTCATTTCGCATAGTCGCTCCAAGCTCCGGTAGACGGTGTACAGTTTCTTCTACACAAATTGACTACTATGTGTGAATCCCATAGGAAGAGAAGACTTACTTGTACCAAGAATACAGGTAGCTTTCCAAGCCGTTCGCCACACACTACACATCTTGGGAAGAGTCCAAAGTAACTCACTACTACACCATTGTGAACTATGCACCAAAGTAGAAGGAATCCATATTGAACATCTACTGTATTCAACCCATTGGGCATGTTTATTCCTTCCTTCAGTAATTCATTGAATTTACAATGTTGCAGGGGCCCTTTTTTCTACATAACCGTACGTGGTGGGTCAGAAGTGAGATGGTGACTTTTGCACGGAGTGATACTTGAATGGAGACCCTTCACCTATATAACCGTACGTGATGTGCCAGACATAGGATGGTCACATATACACGGTGTGACACTTGCATGGAACACTTTCCTCTATACAACCGTACCTGGGGTGTCAGAAGTGAGATGGTGACATTTGCATGCTGTGAAACTTGCATGGAGTCATTTCTTCGAAATAACCACACCTGGCGTGTCAGATCTAGGATGGTGATATTTGCCTGGATGGTAACTTGCATGGAGCCGTCTTCTCTATATAACCGTACCTCGTGTAAGTCGGTTTGCACAGTTTGGCACTTACGGGGATCATTTTTCTCTATGTATGAGTACCTGGCTTGTCAGATATAGGATTGAGGCATTTGCACGGATTGGCACTTTCAAGGAGCACGATTCCCTATCTAAAAGTACATGCTGTGTCAGATCACGGATAGTGACATTAGCAGGGAATGATTCTTCCGTCGAGCATTTCCACCTGTATAACCGTACGTGGAGTGTCAGATGCAGGATTGTGACATTTGCACGGTGTGACAATTTTACACGGATGGACAATTGCAGTGAGCACTTTTATTTGCCCTAAATAACAGTACGTGGTGTGTCAGATCTAGAATGGTGACATTTGCACTGCAACACTTGCAGGGAGCCGTCTTCTCTATGTAACACTACATGATGTGTCAGATCTCGAATGGAAACGAATGTACGGAATGACACATGCATGGAGCCATTTCTCCTAAATAACCATACCGGTGTATCAGGTCAAAGATGTAGTTATTTGAATGGATTGAAATTAGCAGGGAGCCCTCTTCTCTATATAACCGTATCTCGTGAGTCGGTTTGCACGGTTTGGCACATACAGGGATTATTCTTCTCTATGTAAGAGTACCTGGCTTGTCAGATTTAGCTTTGAGACCTTTGCAGAGATTGACACTTTCAATTAGCACGTTTCCCTACCTAAAAGTACATGCTGTGTGAGATCAAGGATGGTAACATTGGCAATTAGCGATTCTGAATGCGTTTAGCGCTTCCTTGTATATAGCCGTACCTGGTGTGTCAGTTCTAGGATGGTAACATATGCATGGTGTGACAGTGTACGTGGAGACTAATAATTTGGATGGTGACATTTGCATTGATTGACGCTTGCATGGAGCCCTCTGCCCTATCAACTGTACCTGGTGTGACATATGACGGATGGTGACTTTTGCTTGAATTGTAACATGCAGGGAACCTTATTCTCTATATAAATATACCTGGTGAGTCAGAAGTGAGATGGTGACTTTTACACGCAGTGAATCTTGCATGGAGCCATTTCTCTATGTAACCGTAGCGGGTGTGTCAGATCTCGGAAGGAAACATTTGCGTGGAATGACACTTGCGGGGAGCCCATTTCTTTGTCTTTGAAACACTTGGATGGAATGACACTTCACCTGTATGTCACCATCCTGCGTATGGCACACCACGGACCGTTACACGGTGGAAATGCTCGATGGATTAATCACTTGCTAATGTCAATATCCGTGATCTGACACAGCATGTACTTTTAGATAGGGAAACGTCCTCCTTGAAAGTGTCAATCCGTGCAAGTGTCTCAATCCTATATCTGACAAGCCAGGTACTCTTACACAGAGAAAAATGACCCCTGTAAGTGCAAACGGTGCAAACCGTCTAACGAGGTACGGTTATATAGAGTAGAGGGCTCCCTACAAATTCCAATCCATGCAAGTATCACAATCTTAGATCTGACACACCATGTACGGTTCTATGGAGGAAATGGCTCTTCCAAGTGCCACTCCTTGCAATGTCACTATCCTGGATGTGACTCGCCAGCTGTGGTTTTTCCGAATAAATGGCTCCATGCAAGTATCAATCCATGCAAATGTCACCATCCTAGTTCTGACACACGAGGTACGGTTAGCGGTGTGTCAGATCTAGAGTGGTGACAATGCACGGACTAACACTTGCAGGGAGCAATCCACTCTATATAAACTTACCTCGTGAGTGACAAATTAGATTGTGATGTTTGCACAGAGTGACACATGCCTGGAACCATTTCCTCCATATAACCGTACCTGAAGAGTGACATCTAGGATCTTGACATTTGCAGGATAGAATGGTGCTGGGAGCCCTCTTCTCTTATTGACCGTACCTGGTTAGTAGGAAGTAAGATGGTCATATATACATGGATTGGCAATTTTCCCCATCTAGCAGAACCAGATGTGACACTTGCTGGGAGCCCTTTACTCTATATGACCCTACCTTATGTGTCCGATTTAGGATGGTGAATGTTGCACAGATTCACAGTTGCAGGGAGCCATTTTATCTATATAGCCCTTTTATCTGTATAACAGTACCTTGTGGGTGAGATCGCGGATGGTTACATTGGCACGGCGTGAACTTGCATGGTGCCATTTCCTTTAAATAACAGTAACTGATGTGTCAGATCTACAGTGGTGACAATACACAGACTAACGCTTGCAGGTAGCAATCTACAGTATAAAACCAACCAGTAGCGTCAAAAGAAGGATGGTGACGTTTTCAGAGATGGACAGTTCCAAAATGCACTATTCTCTATGCAAAGGTTGTGTCAGAATAAGACGGTGACTTGTGCTTGGATGGATACTTTTCTCAATATAACAGTACCCGATGTGTCGGATCTCGGATAGTGACATTAGCAAGGAGTGATACTTCCAACGAGTCCTTCCACCTGTATAACTGTACGTAGTGCGTACGTGCAGGCTGGTGACATTTGCACGGTGTGACTCTTTCGCACGGATGGACAATTGCACGGAGCCCTTTTATCTGTATGACAGTACCTTGTGGGCGAGATCACGGATGGTTTCATTGGCATGGAGTAATACTTGAATGGAGCCCTTAAATCTATTTAACCATACGTGGTCACGGATAGTGACATTAGCAAGGAGTGATACTTCCAACGAGCCCTTCCACCAGTATAACAGTACGTGGTGTGTCAGATCTAGAGTGGTGTCAATGCACGGACTAACGCTTGCAGGGAGCAATCTACTCTATAAAACCGAACCAGATGCGTCAAAAGAAGGGTGGTGACATTTTCACAGACAGTTCCATGCTGCACTATTGTCTATGCAAAGGTACGTGGTGTGTCGGCTCCAGGATGGTGACATTTGCACGGAGTTACACTGCAGGTTGCTACTTCTGTATACAACCGTACATGATTAGTCAGAAGTAAGCTTGTGACATTTGCACAGAGTGACACACATGGGCCCTTTTTTCTATATAACCGTACCAGGTGTGTTGGATCTCGGATGATAACATTTGCATGGAATGAAACTTGCAGGTTGCCCTCTTCTTTACATAACAGTGCCTGGGATGTCAGAAGTGAGATGGTACACATTAGCACAGTGTGACACTTGCATGGACCCATTTCTTCTAAATAACTTCACCTGACGTATCAGATCTAGGATAGTGACGTTTCCAAGGATTGTAACTTGATGGAGCCTTTTCCTCCAGATAACCGTACCTGGTGTGTCAGATCTAAGATGGTGACATTTTCACGAATTGAACATGGCAGGGAGCCCATATTCTCTCTCTGCCTGTTGCTGGAGAATAGGAACATGGATTGTGACATTTGCTGGCATGGAGCCCTCGGACCTATCAAATAGTACCCGGTGTGACATATTACGGATGGTGATTTTGCATGGATCGTAACATGCAGGGAGCCTTCTACTCTATATATATATATATATGTACACGCAGTGGCACTTGGCATGGAGCCATTTCTCTAGGTAACCGTAGCTGGTGTGTCAGATCTCGGATGGAAACATTTGCATGGAATGACATTTACAAGGAACCCATTTCTTTGCCTGTCAGTAGCTGGTTTGACAGATCTAGGTTGGGTACATTTGCAAGGAGTGACACTTGCGTGGAGACATTTCCACCATATAACCGTGCCTGGTGCGTGAAATGTAGGTTGTTGACATTTGAATGGATTGAAATTTGCTGGGAACCCTCTTCTCTAAATAACCCGACCTGGTTAGAATGGGTCTGGGCATTGCTTGTGATTTGTACCTATTATTTGAGGAAGACCACAGGATAGTACGAGTCCCTGTGAGTAGTACACCTATGTGAGGTGCAACATGGGTTTGTGTTTACTAGAAGTGGCGCCAGTATGTGAAAAACACCGTACGTCTGTTTTACCTGTACGACGTACAATACTTGTGAATAGTACCATAATGTTTGAAACACCATGAGTTTACAATACCTTTGGTTAGAAATACCATGGTTCTAATTTACTTGCAATTAATGCCATTATGAGGGACCGTTGACCTGGATATTGAACCCCTAACAAGCATCATTGATTCAGGATTGTGCTTTGGAAGCAGTCCCTTGGTCGGTAATATGGTTTCTGGGAAGGTGAGGCATTGCGAGTGTGATCCACTTGTTGTTTTAAATTTATATTCATCCATTCACTCTTCATCAATTTTTGAATTTTGGTCAGTGGATGAATTTTGTACTTTTAAATTGTCATTGCATTTTGTCTCATTTCATACCATTAGGGGCTGATTACCTAGATGTTAGGCGCCTTTAAACAACAAGCATAATCATCAGTCTTCTAAACAGAATGTCAACACAGGTGTGGTTACTCTGGGTTACCCTCACATCCACAATCTGCTGGTTTGATCCTCTGCAGGTCCGTCAACAGCTGTCATAAATAGCCTAGGCGTCACTGAAGAGGCGTACTAGGGAAATGAGGAGTGAGGTAGTTTCCTGTTGCTTTCCTCACTGAGCCAGTCATTGGTATTACATATCAGTCTGCCAAGCCCACTGAAATGCATGCACCAACCAACTCTATGAGTGATATTTTCACACCATTCATAACAGGGACTGGCTGCAAAAGGAATGGTATTACTAGCATCACTCATACCTCAGTCACTTTCACATTGTCAAAACCAAGGATGAGACTGAGACAGGTCAATGAAAGTAACAAATCTGATATAGCCCATACCAGAGGACATAGTGCACTATACACACTACATCTCGCCAGCAAAGGCATGCCTATGGCATATGCGAGATAAATGTAGCTCAAAATCTGAACGTAATTTCTTGTGTCTGGTGTAGTAGTGACTGTTCTTTCTTGTTCACATACTTGAGGAGGTGGAGGAGCAGGGGATATTGGTGTGTCATTAACTTCCTTCTTATTACCTTCTGCTTCAAAGGGGAGGAGAACACATTATAGGGCTATCTGGAGGAGGAGAGATGCCAATTCTTTTTTCATAATCTTACATATATACATAATCATTATAGACTGTTATGCCTTTCAGTGTTCAGTCTGCAAGTCTCTGTGAATTTACTAAACTTTGCCACAATCCTCTATTTGCAACTAGTGTTGTGGCCTCTTTTAGTTCTATACCTCTTGTCTTTAAATCGTTAGAAACTGAGTCTAATCATCGTCAACTTGGTCTACCTCTACTTCTCTTACCCTCCATATCAAAGTCCATTATTTTCCTAGGTAATTCGCATCACATTACCTCACCACCGAAGCCGGTTTATGTGTACAGCTTCATCCATTGAGTTCATTCCTCATTCTGAGCGCCCTCCCTCCATTGTTCCCACCTGTTTGTACCAGCAATCATTCTCACTACCTTCATCTCTGTTAATTCTAACTAATGAATAAGATATCCTGAGTCCACCCAACTTTCACTCCCGTAAAGCCACGTTGGTCAGAAAACAGACCGATGTTAAGATAGTTTCATCTGGGAACTGACCTCCTTCTTACAGAATACTGTTGATTGCATCTGTGAGCTCACTGTATTAGCTTTACTACACCTACATTCAATCTCACTATATTACCAACCTGGGAGAACACACAACCTGAATACTTGAAATTATCAACCTATTCCAGCTTTGTATCACCAGTGTGACATTCAGTTTTGTTGAATTTCTTACCTACTGACATGTTTAGATTCGAGAGGCTAATTTTCATACCATACTCATTGCACCTATTTTCAGGTTCCAAGATATTAGACAGCAGGCTTTCGGCACAATCTGCCATTAAGACCAAATCGTCAGGATAGGCAGACTGCTTACTACATTTCCACCTAACTGAATCCCTCCCTGCCATTTTATACCTTTCAACAAATGATACATGTAAACTACGAACAGCAAAGGTCCTAGTCCCTGTTTCTCAGAAGATGTACCTACTTGTAAATTTTGAAGTTTCTGAACTGGGTCGTTTTCGATGTATTTTTGTTTTGCATGTAGTAAGAAGTGTGGACATTCTCTTCCAGATGGCACTACTGAAGGACTACAATTAGGCACCCTAGTGCGAAGTGAAAGAACTGTTTTTGGAGAAATTTTGAATTCATAAGTTTGTTCTTTGTTAAATTTCTTTCAGTTATTGTTTAAGTTGGCAATATTAACCCTTTCTTTCCGCCAGTTTTGAATTCGACCAATAAGGAATTTCTGTAATTAATTTTCCTCCAATAATGTGTTTCTTCTTCATCTAGTGTAGGGGTTTTCGTTGTTAGCCAATAAAATGATTGCGGGCGGGTGTTCTCATTCCTGATACGCCTCGAATTTTCCACGAGGGTATATAAACTGCTGATTTTAGGGTCTCCGCGGCCCTTCAGTAACATCTATCAGTGTGTAAAGTACGTAGCAGGGGGCGGGAAGCGCCTCTTTCTTCGGGCAGCAGTTCAACCACCAGGTAATGACCGTTTAATAACTTCTTTTCTTGCTAGCTCAGCAGTTTAACTCTCGGGGCAGGTCCGAAGCTTTTCTGCCATGTAACTTTCCCCTAAAATGTAAAGACACTTAGTATCAATTCTATCTTTTTAAACTACATATTGGGATAGAGAGTGCTTAACCCTCTCGAGCTCCACTCATATTGCATTGAGGTGAACTTATTTTCACAACCGTTTCTTCCTTAACGTAATGTAAATTGTCTCCTATAAGTCACCTCTTTAGTATGGGATTAGCCCTTGCAGTAACGGCCTAGTGCCAAGTAGGTTTTATATAAAGTGTATTAGGAGTGCAAGAACGCCTCCTCTCAAGTTGGTATTTTAGAGGCTACGTAAATGACCTGTTTCTTTACTGAATAGGCCTCGGAAGGTTGGGTATTTTTACCCCTGTGTTATTTGTGTTTGGACGTCAACTTGAAAGTGGAGTTTGGGGTGGCCTTTGATAGGCTTGAACTTAAGAGCGAGTCGCTCTTTCTTAAAATTTGTTTCTGCGTGCCTTTAGGAGGCTTTACTGTGTAATTGGGAGCAAGAGCTCCTGGGCATGATTGGGCTCTTCTGCCCCTTTGTTGAATCTTGTATATAGTAAAGTTGGGCTCATTGCACAAGAATTATGTGTCTGGCTCTCGGAGCACAAATCCTGTAACACTGTAATTGTACATTTTCGCTTAGTTGCTTTTCTACTCTGTACCTGCCACTCTTGTTATTTCTTGATTTTGCAAAGAAAATATAACCTTGTTAAATTAACTTTAATTTCGTATTTTGAGACCTGTTCACCCCAGCACCTTCTTTCACCTCTGCACATCCACAAAACTCCGTAACAAGTGGTAGCAGAACGTGGTTGAATGGGTCTCAATTTAGCCCCTTTTGACGGCTAAACATTGCTTTGCTTTCGAACTCTAACAATTTTCTCAGTTGCTGGAATTTTTTGATTTTTCCTTTTTCAAAATTGTTCTGTCATCATGTCCGGCCCTCGCGAGGTTTTTCATCCTTTCTATTTTCGTAAAGAGTAATTAATTTATGAATTATCTCTCAGAAACGTTCAATCTGGAGGCACGGTTGCAGTCGACTCCAATAAGCTAAAAGATTCCCTTGATTTACCTATTACCATCCCGACTTTGGGAGAAAAAGAGATTGACGATGCTCTCTCCACGATCAATGACAATACTACTGAGCTAGCATCTGTAGTTAGTTTTTTTTAAGTAAGCGATCCATCTCCTAATCAACTCAAAAGAGTACAGGCTAGGTTATACCACTTTTATAATAGGGTATGTGGTCTATTGTCTCTGAAGTTAAATGATGTTCAGGGTCAGGAAGCTAGCGCCCTTGCCGAAAACTTGTCCCAAATGTCTAGTAAGGTTAGTCAGTTGTTATCTGGATCTGCTACTTCCAAAATCGACCAGCCTATGATCGTAAATATAGTAAATGTGGAGGATTCCCCTAAAGAGTCTTTAAGTTATAATGGCGGCAGTGAGTGTGTGATATATTAAGTGAAGTGACGAAAAAAACAAATTTATGTGAGTAATATCCACAATTCTTCAGGAATGTACTGCAGATCAGTAACATCAATAACTCAGGAAACCATTAAAACAAAATCTAATTAGCACTCAAACAGCTACAACTAAATAAATAAGACAAACAACATCATGGTGTTCGTGTGCTCCCCGTGTGGCAAGAAAATAAAAAACAATCAACAGGCTGTAGGCTGTGATGGTAAATGCGAACGTTGGTTCCACGTAACATGTGTAAAAATGAACAAAGAAACTCTCCAAAACTTCCGTAAGGAAGAACAATTCCAATGGTCGTGTAAACGTGAAGACTGCATTGCACAACCTAGCATAAATGAGGTTATGGCGAACTTCTCCAAACAACTGGAAAAGTCCCTCAAAGTACTAACGGAAGAAAACAAAGAATTACGGAAATTAGCGACCTTTCTTTCCGAAAAATATGACGACCTCAAGAAAGAACTAGACACTTTGAGGAAAGATAAGAAAAATGCGGAAATTGCGACAACGGCAGCCGTGAACGAGCTAGAAGACTTGAAGCAGTATCAACGCAAAAACAATTTACTAGTGTATGGAGTTCCTGCTGAAAAGGATGAAAAAGTGTTCCAGAAAGTAACTGAAGTTGGCAAGGCGCTGGGAGTCGATATAAAGCCCGAAGATATTGACGCTGCACACAGACTTCCATCCACGAAACCTGGACCACAACCTATCATCGTGAAGTTTGTTAATCGATGGAAGAAAGAAGAAATCCTCAGTAGCAGACGACAAAAAAAGACACTAAAAACGAACGAAATCGGATATAGCTCGGTAAATAACATCTATATCAACGAGCACTTAACGCCTAGGAATGAGACCCTCGCCAAAAAATGCCGCGAGCTACGGCAACAGGGGAAAATATTTGGCACATGGGTCAGGGACTGTAAAGTGTATATCCGTAAGTTCCAGGACGGTCCTTCGAGGCTAGTGGCAAACCCTGAAGTTCTGCATGAACTTGCTCACTCCAGCTGATCTGGAAACAACGAGGTAACCTTTCCTTGTTTTGTGCCCGCTTCAATTCCAAGCTTTCTTTTCTTAATTTCAAATTTTTGTCCTTACATAACCAAACCTGGATCCTGAAAACAAATTTCTTGAAGTACACGAATTTAAATGTGAAACCCTATATAATTATATTAAAGATAGAGTTTCAGAAAGTAGATCATGTGAATTGAAAGGCCTACACATAAATCCACAAAGCATGAAAAATAAATTTGATAATATACAAATTATCTTAGATCAGATTAAAGAAGTAGATATTCTTGCAATCTCCGAAAATTGGTTAACCAACAAACTAACCCACGCTTTTGAAATAAAAAACTACACTTCTCATCATGTGGTAAGAGAGCAGATAGGTGGGGGTGTTTCGCTTTATGTTTCAAACAAATGGAAAAGCAATGTCATAAATGAAATAAATAAATCTCATAGCATACTGCAAGTCATGATTACAAAAGGAAATCAAAGATATGAAATCATTACCATTTATAACCCACAGGATAGTAACTCACCAAGTTTTTTTGTTTGATCTAGAAAATATCCTAAATAGCAGTTCAGGGCATACTTCAATAATACTTGGAGATACAAATATAGACTTGCTTTCTACCTCCAGAAACAGAACTTTGTATGACAATTTAATAACAACTTACGGCTATATAACATGTAATAACAAATACCCAACTAGAGTAACAAAAACAACCTCCACATTAATTGATCACATACTTGTCACAAATAGTAGTAAAAAATGTCATGTATTCAATATAACAAATAACTTAAGTGATCACTACCTACTGGTATGTGAAATTACTAGTGAAAAAGCAGTTCCAGTAGTACCAATAATCAAAGATAGTGGTAAGCAATTTGTAAATTACAACAAATTAAATCAGTATATCCTACAAAATAAATTTAAATGTGAGGAAATGGATATAAACACTTATTATAATAAATTTATTGAGTATATTAGCACAGGAATTGAAACCAGCTCAATTTCAATAAAAAGAAAGAACCCCAAAGACATTCCCCTAAAACCTTGGGTTACCCAAGAATTACTAACACTGATTCACATCAAAGACTCACTGTTTTCAAAAACTAAAGTTAAAAACCCCTCTGCAGAAGTAATTGAAGAATACAAAAGAATCAGTAATAAAATAACCAAATTGAAGAGAGAGTTACAAAAAAGGTATTATGAACACAAATTACAGAATTGCAAAAACCAAAAAGAAACATGGTATGTAGTCAATGAAGTGTTAAATAGGAAGCCTGGACATAAACATGAAATCAACCATCTGGTGGTAAATGATGTCAGCATTACAAACACAGAGGACATATGCAATAACCTAAATGAACTATACGTTAATGTAGCTGAAAATATAAGAAAAGGTCTTCCTGAAGATGAGCAAGTTCATGGCAGCACAACAGCTGAAAGTCAAACTAATAGTATTTTCATGTCTCCTACTGATGAATGTGAAGTGCTCAAAATTATCACTTCTCTAAAAAATAAAAATAATTTAACTGAAGATAAAATAACCAATGTCATGTTAAAAACATGTGTTGAAAGTTTAGTGCCATATATTGTGGAAATTATTAACCGTTCAATTCTCAGTGGAGAAATACCCCAATTACTCAAATGTGCCAGAATTGTACCTATCTTTAAATCAGGAGATAACACAGATCCATCTAATTACAGACCAATTAGTATATTATCTGCAATTGGAAAACTCATAGAAATGGTAGTAAAAATTAGATTGGTAAATTTTCTGTGTAAAACTAATTACTTTTCCAATAATCAATATGCGTTTCTCCCAAATAGAGGAACTGATAATGCTGTATTTGATACAGTAATAGATGTTCAAAAGACCTTAGATGAAAATAAATTAGCAGCAGGGCTACTCATAGATCTTAAAAAAGCATTTGACCTGGTTGACCACAAAATACTTCTGAACAAGTTAAAATTAGCAGGAATTAGAGGTTTAGCACACAAATGGTTCCAAAATTATTTATCAAATCGAACACAATATGTGATGATTAACGATACTAAAAGTTTTAAGCAGCAGACAAAGAAGGAATACCGCAGGGCTCAGTACTGGGTCCAATTCTATTTCTGATTTATATTAATGACATACAATCTCTAACACTAAAGGGGAAATGTAAAGTATTTGCTGATGATATCTTAATAACTTACAAAGGACTATGTGAAACGCGAATTATGGAAGACATAAATTGTGACTTGGACAAGTTATCGGACTGGGCTTTATCTAAAAAAATGATCATAAATGTGACTAAAACAAAATACCTAATCTTTCATAAAACAGCCCATAAGATAACAGCGGCTAACACTGTTATCCTAAAGGACCAAGTAATAGAGCGAGTCAACTCAGCTAAATATCTTGGTATAATATTAGACTCAACACTTTCCTGGAAAAGCCATATTGATTATGTAATCAGCAAAATTACCCCTTTGATAGGAATAATGCACAGATTAAGATACAGTAATTTTTCTCATCAACAATTGAAGTGTATATATTATGCAATGATCCACCCACATCTAACATACGCAAGCTTTATTTGGGGAAGATGTAGGAAAGATTACATTAATAATTTGGAAATCCTACAAAAAAGAGCCATCAAAATCATGTATGGATTCCCCTTCCTCAAACCATCACATGAAGTTTTTTCAGAGTCAAATATTCTGCCATTCCATAAACAAATTGCATTTTCATCAGCAGTCTTTATGTATAAGCTAGACAGGAAATTAACCCATTCTACTGTTAACTCCCATTTTAGTGAAATTCATGGATATGAAACTAGAGGATCATTAAGGATATATCCCTCGCATTCTAATTCAGTAAAGTACGGAGTGAAAGGCATAGAATCATCAATGTTTAGGGAATATAATGTGTTGCCTCCTGTTATAAAGAACTCTAAATCGGTTATATGTTTTAAGAAAAAACTGAAGGAATATTACTCTTTTACAGATATCTTAATATAATCTCTATATAACTTGCTTTAATTAATAAAATAATATATACATTGTCCATATTTAGTATATTACAGCCATGCAATATCTGAATATACTTCTGAAAAATTATGATCCAAACATGTAAAAAAAAAAGTACTTGTCACTTTACAGAAAAGCCATTGTATATGAAATGTAATTATTGTGTTGCCTTAAAAAAGTATGTACTGTATTGTCCCTATCACGAGCCAGAGGCTCATGGGACCTTTTGTCACCAATAAATAAATAAATAAATAAATAAATAAAGAGGAAGGAAAGGACACTGAGGCGACCACACAACGAACATCTGCCCCATCAGAATCAGTGGCAGATCGTCGCAAGTCCATTCCACCCTTTGTGCTAAATAATGCTCCTTCTGAATCTGCTTCTCCGCCACTTAGGCCCCTCCCTACTACGTCTCCTGGTTTCAGCAGTTTACCCCATCCATTAGCTATGTTGCTTGGAAGTATTTCTAAGATTTTGGTTAACTCTACAAGTGACGTAATTTCATTCTTAAGGTTTTTAGTTGAGTTTCAGGATCATGCCCTCGTTTTTTCTCTTTCTGCCTGTCAAATTTTGCAAATCATCTATCCCTATGCAATTGGTGTTCTCTCAGACAAAATAGTAAGAGCCATTGCCGAACAATCATCTATTGAAGAATTCCACGCCCACTTACTAGCTAACTTCATTCCGGCTAGGGCAAGGTCCTCACTTATTCAGAAGTACTATTATCGTGTACAGCGGTTGAATGAAAACTTGGCAGATTTCATACAAGACATTAAGTTCTATACCAGGGTGTTTGCACTTCATTTTCCTGAAGATCAGATTGTACAGGCTATTGTAGAAGGTATTCCATCACATTACCGATCATACTTGTGTTTTGCGTCGCGTCCGCAAACTTTCGCTGAGCTAGAAGCTATGGCTGTATCGGCTGAAGGAGTTAGATACGCCGATTCCTTGCGTGTTGCGAAAGAACCCCCTCCTTCTTTTAGTAATCCTCGGCCTCCACCTCGCCGACCAGTCACACCCCGTAAATGTTATGCTTGCGGGTCGCCTGACCATCTTCGGAACAAGTGCCCATCAATCAAGTCTAGTGTGACAAGGAATGGAACAGGGTCATCTCAAGGCTGTTTTAAATGCGGCGCGTTCTCCCATATTGCTAAGAACTGCCCTAATATCAACAGCACCCCCTCTTGCTCAACTTCGAGTGCAACTTCCAACAACAATCAAAAGTGACTAGTGGCTTCGGCTGAGTCGACTAATCCATCTTCCCGAGGCTCAGCCCCTGGTAAACAGGTCGAAAAATCAGGGAAAATTCAATCTTCAAATTTATCTTTTGAATGCCCTAAAGAATGTCTTAGGATTGCGGCGGATACCCCCGCACCTGTGCCTTTTCTCAAAATTGAGTTAAATAATGAGCCTATAACTGCTCTTTTGGATTCAGACAGTGTTTGTTCTATTGTTTCGGCTCAATGGTATTCGAAATTGAAATCTATTTGTAAACTTCCTGACCATTGTTCATCTTCTGTTCAATATGTTTCGGCTTATTATTCTCCATTAGAAATTTTAGGTTCCTTATATGTCAAAATTCGTATTTTTAAATTTACTTGGAAAGTTAAATTGTTTGTGGCCAAGCACTTGTCTTGCCCCACAATATTGGGAGCTGACTTCAGAAGTATAATTGGACAGTTCTGCCGCCAGCACTTCCTCCGGCTCCCGGAGGCCTCCTCCACCACCACCACAGCCAGAGGCCTCCCAGAGGCCTCCTCCACCACCACCACAACCAGAGGCCTCCCAGAGGTCTCCTCCACAACCCGCGGGAAATTTGAATTTGTAAACAAAGCCACGTGCTTTTTGACAGCTATCAGCGACAACAACGCATCGCTAACCTCACTGCTGCCATCTTTACGGGCCTAAACCTCAGTAGTACCAACTTAACCTAACTAGCGCGAGATAAACAAATCCACGTGTTTTTTTCACAGCCACGTGCTTTTTGACAGACCACAACGCGTCGCTAACCTAAGTACTGCCATCTTGACGGGCCTAAACCTCAGTAGTACCAACTTAACCTAACTAGCGCGAGATAAACAAAGCCACGTGCTTTTTGACAGCTGTCATCCGCCATCTTTAAACTACAGAGCACCGTGCTGCCCTCTTTATCGCAGTAGCTGCAAATCCGTCACCTGTCATCCGCAGTGTTGCCATCTTAACGGGCCTAAACCTTAGTGCTACCAACTTAACCTCACTAGCGCGAGATTTGAATCGGTAAACAAATCCACGTGCTTTTTTGACAGTTGTCATCCGCCATCTTTAATCTATAGAGCACAGTGCTGCCCTCTTTAGCTACTTACCTTTGAAATGTGGTGGCGGATAATTTGAAAAATGCTTTTTGACAGCAGCCATCTTTAATCTAGAGAGCACCGTGCTGCCCTCTTTAGCTAGATACCTTTGAAATGTGGTGGCAGGCAATTCCACATGACAACAGCCATCTTTAATCAAGAGAGCACCGTGCTGCCCAATATGTGGTGCCGGCAATTTGAAAAATTCTACATGCTCTTGTTTGGAAACAAACTCACGCGCTTTTTTGACAGCCGTCATCCGCCATCTTTAATCAACAGAGCACAGTGCTGCCCTCTTTAGCTAGATACCTTTGAAATGTGGTGGCGGCAAATTCCACGTGCTCTTGTTTGGAAACAAAGCCATGTGCTTTTTTGACAGCTGTCACCCGCCATCTTTAAACTACAGAGCACCGTGCTGCCCTCTTTATCGCAGTAGCTGCAAATTCGCCACCTGTCATCCGCAGTGCTACCATCTTAATGGGCCTAAACCTTAGTGCTACCAACTTAACCTTACTAGCGCGAGATTTGAATCGGTAAACAAATCCACGTGCTTTTTTGACAGCTGTCATCCACCATCTTTAATCCATGGAGCACAGTGGTGCCCTCTTTACCTATTTACCTTTGGAATGTGGTGGCGGATAATTTGAAAAATGCTTTTTGATAGCAGCCACCTTTAATCCAGAGAGCACCAAGCTGCCCTTTTTAGCTAGATACCTGTGGTGGCAGGCAATTCCACGTGACAGCAGCCGTCTTCAATCAAGAGGGCACCGTGCTGCCCTCTTTGTGGCGGTGGCAAATTCCACGTACTCTTGTTTGGAAACAAACTCACGTGCTTTTTTCTGACAGCTGTCATCCGCCATCTTGCATCACAAACCTCAGTGCTGCGCTCTTTAGCTAGTTACCTTTAAATGTGGTGGCGGTAATTTGAAAAATTCTATGTGCTCTTGTTTGGAAACAAAGCCACGTGCTTTTTGACAGCTGTCATCCACCATCTTTAATCAATAGAGCACTGTGCTGCTATCATGCGGGCAATTTCATCAGCTGTCATCCGCAATCTTTAATCTACAGAGCACGGTGCTGCCCTCTTTATGACATGTAGTAGCGGGCAATTTGAAAAGTTCTGTTAGCTGTCATCCGCCATCTTTAATCAAGAGAGAACAGTGCTGCCATCTTCAGCTACATACCTTTGAAATGCGGTGGCGGCAATTTGAAAAACTCTATGTGCTCTAGTTTAGTAAACAAAGCCACGTACTTTTTTGACAGCTGTCATCCACCATCTTTAATCAATAGAGCACTGTGCTGCTATCATGCGGGCAATTTCGTCAGCTGTCATCCGCCATCTTTAATCCACAGAGCACCGTGCTGCTCTCTGTAGTAGCGGGCAATTTGAAAAGTTCTGTTAGCTGTCATCCGCCATCTTTAATCATGAGAGCACCGTGCTGCCATCTTTAGCTAGATACCTTTGAAATGTGGTGGCGCCAAATTGAAAAATTCCACGTGCTCTTGTTTAGTAAACAAACTCACGCGCTTTTTAGTCAGCTGTCATCCGCCATCTTACATCGCAAACCTCAGTGCTACACTCTTTAGGTACATACCTTTGAAATATGGTGGCGGATAATTTAAAAAGAAAAGTTCTACAGCAGCCATCTCTCGACGCTAATTGCACAAGATGGTGACTATACATGACTCCATGAAGGTGCTTATGCAAGATGGCCGCTATACATAGGTTCTTATGAGACGCCCTTGGGATGCTTGCGCAAGATGGCGGTTCTACAAGGCTCCTTATGAGACTCCCTAGGGATGCTTGCGCGAGATGGCGGTTGCTCTTATGAGGCGGCTTAAGGGTCCTTGCACAAGATGGCTAGAGACTCCATAAGGATGCTTGCGCAAGATGGCGGACGCAAGATGGCGGCTATACACGACTCCTTATGAGACGGCCTAGGGATGCTTGCGCAATATGGCGGTTGCTCTTATTAGGTGGCTTAAGGGTCCTTGCACAAGATGACTAGAGACGCCCTAAGGATGCTTGCGCAAGATGGCGGACGCAAGATGGCGGCTATACACGACTCCTTATGAGACGCCTTAAGGGTGCTTGCGCAAGAGGGCCGCTGCTCTTATGAAGAAAGCTAGCTTAGGGGCTAACGTGTCATGCTAGTTCGATTCATTAAATTTGGGGCTTAAATGCAAAATGTTAGATATCTCGAAAACGGTACATCGTAGAGCAAAACGGATAAAATTTTCCACCTGTTACCTTGGTTTGCAGTATCAGGAACAAGAAAAACATAGTCTAATGATGAGATCGACGCTTCGATCCCTACTTAGGCCCTTTGGCATTGGCAGCTATCTAATTCTACAAGATGGCGGCTATACATAGCTTCTTATGAGGCAGCTTAAGAGCGCTTGCATAAGATGACTGCTGCTCTTATGAGACTCCCTAGGGGTGCTTGCGCAAGGTAGCAGCGACAAGACGGTGAATATACACAGCTCCTTATGATACGGCTTAGAGGTGCTCACACAAGATGGTGGCTGCTCTGATGAAGAAAGCTAGCTTTGCATCGTGCAGGTATCTTTACAGCACTAAACCTCATACCTTTGAAATGTGGTGGCATGTAATTTGAAAAATTCTACGTGCTTTTTCTTAACAGCAGCTATCTTTAAACAATAGCGGCTATACATAAGCTGTTAAGGCCCCCTCTTATGTCAAGGCATAGCTCTATCGAACAAGTTTAAACCTGCATCGGGATAGCTAGAGTAAGCACGTGCTGCAGTGATGACGTCATGATGCATGTTTAGACTTGCAAATCACTAAAGAAACATAACAAGACTAGAATCGAACACTGCACTCTATGCCGTTAACTTTATCATGTGATCGGAACATTGATTAAAGTGTTTAGAACACTAAATAAGAACATTGTACTCGATACAACATGTGTTTAGAACATGTCAGGGGATACCTTTGTTCTAAGAAGATTAGGTTACCGCACATTCCTTGTAGGGCTAATAGGCTAAAGGGCTAATGGGCAAAAGGGCTAAAGGGCTAATGGGCTAAAGGGCTAATGGGCTAAGGGGCTAAAGGGCTAGGGTGCCTCTCCTCTCTTTATCCGGGCTTGAGACCGGCTCTACAAATAGAGGCGGAGTTAACACCGTAAGGAAGGAAGAATGTTGGGAAATAATCTATACGAATATAGGTACTCGATCGACTATAGACTACAGATGGATGACTTAGGTGAGGGTAAGCGCTTACTTAATAATAACTATACGACGTAATTCATGCTCTATTTCAAAAATATCTTCTTTGTACTGTGTGTAACCAGCATCATATGACCTTAAAGTACAAAGAATAGCCATGTTTCAAAGCGTGTACACATTACCTATCGATTTTGCATGCATCGACTCTCGTACTAAACTTTTTCCGCTAGATTGTGCTGCTATCTTAGCATAATTTTATACACATGGACTTACAGTACAAAGAATATCCATGCTTCAAAGCGTGTACACATTACCTATCGATTTCACATGCATCAAATATCGCACTAAACTTCATCCGCTAGATTCTGCTGCTATCTTAGCATAACTTATATGCATGAACTTGAAATACAAAGAATAGACATGTTTCAAAGCGTGTACACATTACTTATTGATTTTGAATGCATCGAATCTCGTACTAAACTTCTTCCGCTAGATTGTGCTGCTATCTTAGCGTAACCTATGCCCATAAGTTTTAAGTACAAAGAATAGCCATATTTCAAAGCGTTTACACATCACCTATCGATTTCGCATGCATCGACTCTCGTACTAAAACTTCTTCCTCTAGATTATGCTGCTATCTTAGCATAACCTAGGTGCATGAACTTAAAATGCAAAGAATAGCCATGTTTCAAAGCGTGTACACATCACCCTGAACTTCTTCCGCTAGATTGCACTGCTTTCTTAGCATAACCTATACGCGCGAACTTAAAGCACAACAAATAACGTTTAACAGCGCGTACACATCACCTATTGATTTTGCATGCATCGACCGTTTTTTACCGCCGGAGTGTACAACGATTCCACATGTGTATTGCTAACCTATGTGTATAAACTTAAAGTGCAAAGAATAGCTATGTTCTAAAGCGCGTACACATCACGTATCGATTTTGCATGCATTAACTATCATACTAAACTTCTTCCGCTAGAGTATACAACGTTCGCAATTGTGTTCCGCTACCTGTGTGCATGAATTTAAAGAATAAAGAATAGCGTGTACACATCACGTATTGAAGATGCATGCGTCGACTATCGTACTAGGCTTCTTCCGCTAGAGCATGTAGCAATCGCTTTTATGTATCCCTAACCCATGTGCACGAACTTAAAGCACAAAGTATAGTTATGTTTCAAAGCGTGTACACATCACCTGTCAATTTTTCATGCGTTAGCTATTGTACTAAACTTCTTCTACTAGAGCGTGCGATCATCGCTTGTGTGTGCTGCAATCTTAACATAACCTATGTGCACGAAGTTAAAGCACAAAGAATACCCAAGTTCAAAGCGTGTACACATCACCTATCGATTTTGCATGCATCGACTTTCGTATTATACTTCTTCCACCAGAGCGTGCGACAACCTTATAAGTATGCTGGTAACTTAGTATAAATTATACGCATGAACTTAAAGCATAAAGAATAGCGATGTATAAAATCTCGTGAACATAGCAGCAGCAGTAAGAATAGCAATGTTTTAAAAGCGTGTACGCATTGCCTATCGATTATACATGCATCAACTAGAGTACTAAACTTCTCCCGCTGGAGTGTGCTGCAATCATAGCATAACTTATGTGCACGAACTTAAAGCACGAAGAATAGTTAAGTTTCAAAGCGTGTACACAACACCTATCGATTTTGCAAGCATCAACTATCGTACTAAACACATCCCGCTAGAATGTTCAACGTTAACATGTGTTTGCGCTGCTACTTTAGCATGACCTAAGCGAACGAACTTAAAGCACAAAGAATAGCGATGTTTGAAAATATTGCGAACATAGTAGCAGTAAGAATAGCAAGGATTAAAAGTGTGTACATATCACCTTTTAATAATGTATACATCAACTATCGTACTAAACAACCTCTACGCGAGCGTGCGACCATCGCTTGTACATGTGTTGCTATCTTAACATAACCTATATGCAGGAACTTAAAGCATAAAGAATAGTTATGTGTAAAAATCTTGCGAACTTAGCAGAGTGTTCACTACGTACGTGTAGACATTGAACTTTGCATACTGAAGCAGCATACTACGTGACCGTGACGTCACAACCACGTGCTCTTGTTTAGTAAACCAAGCCACGTGCTTTTTTGACAGCTGTCTTCTTGACGGACCCTAACCTCACATTGAAGGAAAATAGAGCGTCGCTAACCTCACTGCTGCCATCTTTACGGCGGTAAACCTCAAGGCTGCCACCTTATGCATGTTATAGCGCGGAATTTAAAATCCAACAACAGAACGCCGCTAACCTCACTCTTGCCATCTTGATGGGCTTAAACCTTACTGTTGCTACCTTGGTTATACGCTTTTGTGTTAGTTTACATTTAATCGCTAAGCTGTTCGCATCATCGAAGTAGAGAGTAACAAATGTTAAGTAGATTTAAAGAAGAATCTGTTAGCAGAAGATAAAAGTCCGCCATGGAAAAACCTATTTCTATGTATACTTGCGAAGAGTGTGGAAAAGCATTTTCCCGAAGCTATCACAGGAGACGTCATTAGATATCATGTAGGACAATTTATCGATCCAAACATTGTAGAAGAGAGTTCAAGAACGCATACAACGCTCAACGTCATGAAGCCGCGTGTAATGTAGCTTCATCGGGAACAAAATACAAAGAGCTCAACCATATTCCAGCGAACACTGATTTATGTTTAAAATTTACACCTCTGCGAGAGATTTTTAATTCTCCCTTGTTGTCTAGGCCTGCTGCAAATTCTGTTACTAAGCACAATCTTCAAGATAAAGAGAGGCAAGATCATGATTATGATAATAAGGATAATGATGTTGATCAAAACAGTAGTAAAGGGAAAGTAGAAGAAGAAGAAAATTCATTGCCATTACAGCTTAATGATTTTACTTCATTTCCTAAGCCTACTACACGTTCTGTAGCAGTGCAAAAATCTCAAGAAGAGATGCAAGATAAAGAAGAAGGAAATTTCAACGTTTCATCGCTATCGAAACAAGTCAAGTTTGTACCTAGAAACGCTACTGCTGAAACACGTATTACATCAAAACAAGTCCCTGCACATCAACTGTCTGCATATAGACTCAAAGTTCACAACAAGCCTCTGTTACCCTATGTAGATATAAGATATTGTAAAGACCCCAACGTACTCGTACAACGTTTACAACTGCTAAGAGCCTATCATGATGCTGGTTACACACAGTACAAAGAAGATATTTTTGAAATAGAGCATGTATTACGTCGTATAGGTATTATTAAGTAAGCGCTTACCCTCACCTAAGTCATCCATCTGTAGTATATAGTCGATCGAGTAGCTATATTCGTATAGATTATTTCCCAACATTCTCCCTTCCTTAGGGTGTTAACTCCGCCTCTAGTTGTAGAGCCGGTCTCAAGCCCGGATAAAGAGAGGAGAGGCACCCTAGCCCTTTAGCCCCTTAGCCCATTAGCCCTTTAGCCCATTAGCCCTTTAGCCCTTTTGCCCATTAGCCCTTTAGCCTATTAGCCCTACAAGGAATGTGCGGTAACCTAATCTTCTTAGAACAAAGGTATCCCCTGACATGTTCTAAACACATGTTGTATCGAGTACAATGTTCTTATTTAGTGTTCTAAACACTTTAATCAATGTTCCGATCACATGATAAAGTTAACGGCATAGAGTGCAGTGTTCGATTCTAGTCTTGTTATGTTTCTTTAGTGATTTGCAAGTCTAAACATGCATCATGACGTCATCACTGCAGCACGTGCTTACTCTAGCTATCCCGATGCAGGTTTAAACTTGTTCGATAGAGCTATGCCTTGACATAAGAGGGGGCCTTAACAGCTTATGTATAGCCGCTATTGTTTAAAGATAGCTGCTGTTAAGAAAAAGCACGTAGAATTTTTCAAATTACATGCCACCATATTTCAAAGGTATGAGGTTTAGTGCTGTAAAGATACCTGCACGACGCAAAGCTAGCTTTCTTCATCAGAGCAGCCACCATCTTGTGTGAGCATCTCTAGGCCGTATCATAAGGAGCTGTGTATATTCACCGTCTTGTCGCTGCTACCTTGCGCAAGCACCCCTAGGGAGTCTCATAAGAGCATCAGTCATCTTGTGCAAGCGCTCTTAAGCTGCCTCATAAGAAGCTATGTATAGCCGCCATCTTGTAGAATTAGATAGCTGCCAATGCCAAAGGGCCTAAGTAGGGATCAAAGCGTCGATCTCATCATTAGACTATGTTTTTCCTGTTCCTGATACTACAAACCTAGGTAACAGGTGGAAAAATTTTATCCGTTTTGCTCTGCGATGTACCGTTTTCGAGATATTTAACATTTTGCATTTAAGCCCCAAATTTAATGAATCGAACTAGCATGACACGTTAGCCTCTAAGCTAGCTTTCTTCATAAGAGCAGCGGCCATCTTGCGCAAGCACCCTTAAGGCGTCTCATAAGGAGTCGTGTATAGCCGCCATCTTGCGTCCGCCATCTTGCGCAACCATCCTTAGGGCATCTCTAGTCATCTTGTGCAAGGACCCTTAAGCCACCTCATAAGAGCAACCGCCATCTTGCGCAAGCATAACTAGGGCGTCTCATAAGGAGTCGTGTATAGCCGCCATCTTGCGTCCGCCATCTTGCGCAAGCATCCTTAGGGAGTCTCTAGCCATCTTGTGCAAGGACCCTTAAGCCGCCTCATAAGAGCAACCGCCATCTTGCGCAAGTATCCCTAGGGAATTTCATAAGGAGCCTTGTATAACCGCCATCTTGCGCAAGCCTCCCAAGGGCGTCTCATAAGAACCTATGTATAGCGGCCATCTTGCATAAGCACCTTTATGGAGTCATGTATAGTCACCATCTTGTGCAATTAGCGTCGAGAGATGGCTGCTGTAGAATTTTTCTTTTTAAATTATCCGCCACCATATTTCAAAGGTATGTACCTAAAGAGTGTAGCACTGAGGTTTGCGATGTAAGATGGCGGATGACAGCTGACTAAAAAGCGCGTGAGTTTGTTTACTAAACAAGAGCACGTGGAATTTTTCAATTTTGCCGCCACCACATTTCAAAGGTATCTAGCTAAAGATGGCAGCACGGTGCTCTCTTGATTAAAGATGGCGCATGACAGCTAACAGAACTTTTCAAATTGCCCGCTACTACAGAGAGCAGCACGGTGCTCTGTGGATTAAAGATGGCGGATGACAGCTGACGAAATTGCCCGCATGATAGCAGCACAGTGCTCTATTGATTAAAGATGGTGGATGACAGCTGTCAAAAAAGCACGTGGCTTTGTTTCCAAACAAGAGCACATAGAATTTTTCAAATTACCGCCACCACATTTAAAGGTAACTAGCTAAAGAGCGCAGCACTGAGGTTTGTGATGCAAGATGGCGGATGACAGCTGTCAGAAAAAAGCACGTGAGTTTGTTTCCAAACAAGAGTACGTGGAATTTGCCACCGCCACAAAGAGGGCAGCACGTTGCCCTCTTGATTGAAGATGGCTGCTGTCACGTGGAATTGCCTGCCACCACAGGTATCTGGCTAAAGGGGTCAGCACGGTGCTCTCTGGATTAAAGATGGCTGCTATCAAAAGAGCATTTTTCAAATTATCCGCCACCACATTTCAAAGGTAAGTAGCTAAAGAGGGCACCACTGTGCTCCATGGATTAAAGATGGTGGATGACAGCTGTCACAAAAGCACGTGGATTTGTTTACCGATTCAAATCTCGCGCTAGTAAGGTTAAGTTGGTAGCACTAAGGTTTAGGCCCATTAAGATGGCAGCACTGCGGATGACAGGTGACGAATTTGCAGCTACTGCGATAAAGAGTGCAGCACGATGCTCTGTAGTTTAAAGATGGCGGATGACAGCTGTCAAAAAAGCACATGGCTTTGTTTCCAAACAAGAGCACGTGGAATTTGCCGCCACCACATTTCAAAGGTATCTAGCTAAAGAGGGCAGCACTGTGCTCTGTTGATTAAAGATGGCGGATGACGGCTGTCAAAAAAGCGCGTGAGATTGTTTCCAAACAAGAGCATGTAGAATTTTTCAAATTGCCTTCACCACATAGAGGGCAGCACTTTGCTCTCTTGATTAAAGATGGCTGCTGTCATGTGGAATTGCCTGCCACCACATTTCAAAGGTGTCTAGCTAAAGAGGGCAGCACGGTGCTCTCTAGATTAAAGATGGCTGCTGTCAAAAAGCATTCTTCAAATTATCCGCCAACACATTTCAAAGGTAAGTAGCTAAAGAGGGCTGCACTGTGCTCTACAGATGAAAGATGGCGGATGACAACTGTCAAAAAAGCACGTGGATTTGTTTACCGATTCAAATCTCGCGCTAGTGAGGTTAAGTTGGTAACACTAAGGTTTAGGCCCGTTAAGATGGCAGCACTGCTGATACAGGTGACGAATTTGCAGCTACTGCGATAAAGAGGCAGCACGGTGCTCTGTAGTTTAAAGATGGCGGATGACAGCTGTCAAAAAGCACGTGGCTTTGTTTATCTCGCGCTAGTTAGGTTAAGTTGGTACTACTGAGGTTTCGGCCCGTCAAGATGGCAGTACTGAGGTTAGCGATGCGTTGTGGTCTGTCAAAAAGCACGTAGCTGCAAAAAAACACGTGGATTTGTTTATCTCGCGCTAGTTAGGTTAAGTTGGTACTACTGAGGTTTAGGCCCGTAAAGATGGCAGCAGTGAGGTTAGCGATGCGTTGTTGTCGATAATAGCTGTCAAGAAGCACGTGGCTTTGTTTACAAATTCAAATTTCCCGCGGGTTGTGGAGGAGACCTCTGGGAGGCCTCTGGCTGTGGTGGTGGTGGAGGAGGCCTCTGGGAGCCGGAGGAGGTGGTGGCGGCAGAACTGTCCAATTATACTACTGACTTCATTTCTCACACCGGTCTATTGCTCGACCTTCAGAGTAAGTTGTGCACATTCAAATTTGCTTCCAATTGTAAAATCCCCTTGTTAAAATGTAATTCTGTATCATGTTCATCTATTTCGCCTACCCAGGATGAGATGTTGTTAGACCTTAGACATCTACCTGAGGAGCAGGCTGATAGTATTCGTAAGTTGTGTCAGTCGTTTCCAGAGGTGTTCTCTGATACTCTTGGTGTTAATGACCTTATTGAATACAAAATTGAGGTCACGGATTCGATTCCTGTCCGTTTTCCACCTTATAGGCTATCTCCATCTAAAATGAAGGCATTGAAAGAAATCATCGATCAAATGTTAAAGGAAGGTATCATTCGGCCCTCTAAGTCGGCGTATTCTTCGCCTATTTTTCTAGTCCCTAAACCCCAAGGTGGCTTCAGGCCTGTCATTGATTATAGGGCTCTCAAATGGAAGGTGGTGTACAATCTGTGCCCCTTCCTGACCTTCATTCTTTTTTTTCATGGTTTCGTAAAGCTAAATTCTTCACCATCTTGGATTTGAATCAGGCCTATAATCAAATTCCCCTAGCTGAAGAGTCTAAACACCTTACAGCGTTTGCCACGGATTGGAATTTGTATGAACACAACCGCGTGTCTTTCGGGCTCCCCACGGGAGCAGCTATACTCACTAGACTGCTGGATCGGGTCTTCTCCGACATCAAATTCGAGTACTTGTATCACTATCTTGATGATGTCGTCGTATTTTCGGAGACTTTCGAAGAACATCTAGATCATCTGCGAGAAGTTTTCAATCGCCTTCGTAAGGCTGGGATAACTGTGAAGTTGTCCAAGGTCGCCTTCGCTAAACCTTCAATGTCATTCCTAGGGCATATTGTCTCGCCCGATGGTGTTGCGGTCGATCATTCTAGAACACAGGACATCCGTGATTTTAAACCTCCCAAGGACATCAAAGGGATCGCCAGGTTCATTGGTATGGTGAATTTCTTCAGGAAGTTTATCCCTAACTTCGGTAATAGAGCAGCGCCCTTGAACCTTCTCCGTAGGAAAGGCATCAAATTTGAGTGGGGACCTTCTCAACAAGCCGCTTTTGAAGATCTTAAATTAGCTCTGTGTAATGCCCCTGTTCTGGCTATGCCCGATTTCTCCAAAAAAATCATCGTCCAAACCGACGCGTCGTCGTCAGCGGTAGCTGCAGTCCTTCTTCAAGAGACTGAATTAGGGAGGCGACCCATCGCAAATGCCTCTAGGACTCTATCGGCTCAAGAAGCCAAGTATTCCATCTATGAGCTCGAAGGTTTGGCAGTCTTATTTGCCTTAGAAACGTTCCGTCTCTATCTAGAACATGTCAAATTCGACTTGGAGACGGATAATCAAGCCCTAAGCTGGGTCTTAGGTAGGGCGCGTCGTACTGGTCGTATAGCCCGGTGGGCTATTCGAATTTCGGTAATCCAATTTGACGTTAGGCATATCAGAGGTACTGAAAATGTTGTTGCAGACGGACTCAGCCGTATGTTTTCCAACGACGTCGAGACCCATGAACCGGTCGAAAGTTCATTACCTCCCGAGTCCATACTATCTGAGGTTAATGCCATCTTAACAGATGCTCCCATGCTCTTTAGGGACATTGAGAAATACCAACGTGATAATGGAAACCCTTTCTTCTGGGGAACACGTCGTCCCTTATGTACTGAGGAATGGAGTTTCATGTTGCCCTTCGAGGCATGATAAGATGATGAAAGTTGTCGTTCCAGCTGTTCTTGTACCTATGATCTTCAAGTACTATCATGAGACCCCATTAGGGGGGCATCTAGGCATCTTTAAAACTCGTGAGAAGATTCGTGAAAGGTTCATCTGGAAAGGTATGGGCGGTGAAATCCGTGAACTAGTAAAGGCTTGTAAATCTTGTTTGCTTAGTAAACCAACCATGTCTACCAAGGTAGGCCTTTTGTCTTCTCATCAGGCGTCGCGCCCAATGGAACGCCTGTATATTGATTATGTAGGACCCTTCCCCCAGTCAAAGGGAAATGCCAACAAGTTCATCTTTGTATGTGTAGATGGTTTTACTAGATTTCCCTGGTTATTTCCGACTAAGCTGGCTACCGCTCAGTCCACCATTACTTGTCTAAATTCAATCTTTGCTTCTTTTGGTCCGTGTCAATATATTGTGTCTGACAATGCTAAGGCTTTCACATCTAATTTATTTCGTAAATTTTGTTTTGATCTGTCCATATCTCATGGGACAACTTCTGCTTATTATCCTCAACCATCTCTGGCTGAACGGGTTAATCGTAACCTGAGGTCAGCGCTTATTGCCTATCATCATGAAGATCATTCTAGTTGGGACACGTCCCTGCATTGGTTAGCTTTTGCTTTGAACTCGGCTGTTCATGAATCACATAAATTTACTCCAGCTTCGTTGATGTTCAAGTTTGTTCCCAACTCACCGCTCTCTAACCTCTGGTCTTTGAGTGATATTCTACCTGAGACAATAGATCCAGATAACATTAAAGATCTTTGGAAGAAGGCTAAAGCCAATCTTAAAGTGTCTCATGAAAAGGTTAGGGAAAGATATGATCGTGGACGGAGACCCACCAATTTGAAGGTAGGCGACCAGGTGATGGTCAAGAATTTTGTTCCCGCGGGCAAGCTTGCCCCCAGATTTCATGGGCCGTGTACTATTCTCGATTTCCTTACACCCGTTACCTTATTGCTAAGCAATCCAGCCACCGAGAGGATATTTAGGGTTCACCTGTCACAGGTGAAACCGGTGTAATTTCTGTGCTAACTTGCTTCATATAATTTTGAAAGAAATATGAAGGTTATATTTTTTTGAGGGGTTTCACTTTTAAGGCCTTTTGCCCTTGGAATCTGTCTCCTTGTATGTAATCATTTTTGTAAACCTTCCCCGACCAGTTAAACTGCCATCCTGTCCTTGCTATGGCCATTACCACGCTCCCGTCTCCTGCTCAACAACACACAGTGGCTTTTAAATGAAATAAATATTTCTACGCCGCTGGCCCCTCAGTTCCACCACAATGAGTGTACCCTAAAATCATTCTGGTCCAACAAAATTCTGCCGTCGAGCTTTAATGTTTCAGTGTTCCCGCAGCAGCGCGGCGCCGTACCGCCACTGAGGTGGGGTAAGGGCCCGCCCTTCTCCAGTGAGGCCAACCAGTGTACGGCGAGCCGGAGTCCTCCTCCCGGCCAAGGCTGATGTGCGGCGCACAACCTGCAACTCGCCCGCGACCTGTACGTTCGCCGCGGGCCGCGCCCTCTCATAGTGCGGGCGAGCGGTATCTCAGGGTACTTGAGGGGTCCGAGCGACCTCCTCTGGACACAAGCAGCAGCGGCCGGTCTGGCCGTCTACTTAATCATCCTTGAGTATATATTCAATCAGCTACATGGATATTTAATATCATTATTACTACTATTTTTGAATTCAACGACAATATCTGGTGGACTTAGTAAATTTTTCTCGACTTTCAAGAATTAAAGATTTTTCCTTCTGAATTCAACTTCTACAAGCACAAAGACATTACATCAATAGTAACCAAAGAATTTTGAAACTGGATCCAATCATTTTAAGGAAACTTGTTGGTAAATTCTTCCGCAATTAACTTCTATATCAACATCATAACTTGGACCTTATTTTGAAACAAAAGGTTATGTTCTTCTGTGTTACCCCTTGGAGGAACTTTTGGGTCGGAGGTCTGTACCGGGTGGTACACCTCCACGCCGCTAATTCAAACTGTGCGCCAGTTGAAACTCCTCTACTGGAGGAAGTCTGAACTTTATCTACTTTGTTAATTCTCAAGTTTCTCAGAAGATGTCCCTACTTGTAAATTTTGAAGTTTCTGAACTGGGTCGTATTTTTGTTTTGCCTGTAGTAAGAAGTGTGGACATTCTCTTCCAGATCGCACTACTGAAGGACTACAATTAGGCACCCTAGTGCGAAGTGAAAGAACTGTGTTTTTGGAGAAATTTTGAATTCATAAGTTTGTTCTTTGTTAAATTTCTTTCAGTTATGGTTTAAGTTGGCAATATGAACCCTTTCTTTCCGCCAGTTTTGAATTCGACCAATAAGGAATTTCTGTAATTAATTTTCCACCAATAATGTGTTTCTTCTTCATCTAGTGTAGGGGTTTTCGTTGTTAGCCAATAAAATGATTGTGGGCGGGTGTTCTCATTCCTGAAACGCCTCGAACTTTCCACGAGGGTATATAAACTGCTGATTTTAGGGTCTCCGCGGCCCTTCGGTAACATCTATCAGTGTGTAAAGTACGTAGCAGGGGGCGGGAAGCGCCTCTTTCTTCGGGCAGCAGTTCAACCACCAGGTAATGGCCGTTTAATAACTTCTTTTCTTGCTAGCTCAGCAGTTTAACTCTCGGGGCAGGTCCGAAGCCTTTCTACCATGTAACTTTCCCCTAAAATGTAAAGGCACTTAGTATCAATTCTATATTTTTAAACTACATATTGGGATAGAGAGCGCTTAACCCTCTCGAGCTCCCACTCATATTGCATTGAGGTGAACTTATTTTCACAACCGTTTCTTCCTTAACGTAATGTAAATTGTCTCCTTCTATAAGTCACCTCTTTAGTATGGGATTGGCCCTTGTAGTAACGGCCTAGTGCCAAGTAGGTTTTATATAAAGTGTATTAGGAGTGCAAGAACGCCTCCTCTCAAGTTGGTATTTTAGAAGCCATGTAATTGACCTGTTTCTTTACTGAATAGGCCTCGGAAAGTTGGGTATTTTTACCCCTGTGTTATTTGTGTTTGGAGGTCAACTTGAAAGTGGAGTTTGGGGTGGCCTTTGATAGGCTTGAACTTAAGAGCGAGTAGCTCTTTCTTAAAATTTGTTTCTGCGTGCCTCTAGGAGGCTTTACTGTGTAATTGGGAGCAAGAGCTCCTGGGCATGATTGGGGTCTTCTGCCCCTCTGTTGAATCTTGTATATAGTAAAGTTGGGCTCATTGCTCAAGAATTATGTGTCTGGCTCTCGGAGCACAAATCCTATAACACTGTAATTGTACATTTTCACTTAGTTGCTTTGCTACTCTGTACCTGCCACTCTTGTTATTTCTTGATTTTGCAAAGAAAATATAACCTTGTTAAATTAACTTTAATTTCGTATTTTGAGACCTGTTCACCCCAGCACCTTCTTTCACCTCTGCACATCCACAAAACTCCGTAACAGTAGCAATTAGAGCTTATAGATGTGAATTAGAGATGCTTATAGTAGCTCATTAATATTATTGACATCACTTCAAGATTAAAATGTTGTGTTCAAAACCAAAAAATATATTCACGCTACACACGACTTGGAATGGAACCCAGGCCTCTTCCCTCTTTCACTACTGTGTATTGTGCTAAGGAAATTACTGCACATTGAAAGCATGCATTTAATTCAAAACACTTCATGTGTGAGCTGCGACAAATTAAAAAATCCCACCCCATCTGGAAATTGAACTCGTTACTCTTGCTCTTGGACTACTGGCTGTCATTGTAAATAAATTGTAATTTTGAATATCCAAGCTTCTTTTATGCTGAATACTCTACGTACATGCAGCTTGGCAATTAATTTACTAAGTGCTGTAACTGCAATCCCCGCTTCAAACAGTTTTCGAAGATGCTGACATGCCAGAATTTAGTCCTGCAAGTTTCCTTTTACATGTCAGTGAATCTACTGACACGTTGTTGTTGAATTAGTAAAATTGGTTTATTGGAATCCTATCTGTGGTGTGAAAACCTCATTTTCAGTATAAATTGTTGTGTAGAGCGTTAAAGTGAAACTATCTGTAGAGTTGTACAGTGCTTATGCAGTGTCATTCTACAGTATTAACAGTTAACTTTTCTGAGATATCCAGCTATCTTTTATCTGTTCATTTTAATACTATAATTCCTTTTGCAGTAAAATAGTGATAATCATTGAATTTATGGCTTGCTAATTGATAATTCACCCAAGTGTCATTGTAATGTGTTTGATCCCACCCAATCTCTTCCCTTTGGAGGTGAATTGACTCATGAACGCTTCTCTGTGCCCAGATAACTTTGATCCATGATTCCCTTTTACAGCTTATGCCCTGCAATTTACTAGTGTTTTCTTACATTTCTCTGAGTATTAACTTCCACATACTCCACGGAAAAGTTCTGGATGTCGCTTTATCTTCAAACATGTGCAAACTTTGTTTCTTAATATGGATGGATCTGTGTTGATATAGGACAGTCAAAGTTCATTGAACTATTGTGATAAACCTATTTCTTGCTTGTTATCTATTTTTTTCTATCTCTCGGTGGTAGAATTTGTTTGTTGTATCATGGTATACTGAATGTTCACATTGTCAACAAATGTTAGTTGAAGTGAATTGTTTTTGAGTTCCGTTACAATCAACTTGAATTAGCTTGATCACCTCAAGAATCATGTATTTGGCAGTGTTTCTAAATACGGTGCTTTCATTGGGTTACTTTGGACTGTGCTACAAGATTATAAGCATTAACTTGGAAGTATGGTCTGTCATAATCACAATGCAGATATTCTTGATAAACCTCTTAACCCTCCAAGTGGCAAGCGCCTGATATCAGGCGTTTTATGCGTTTGCCCAGTGGCAACGCCTGATATCGGGCGTTTTGACGTGTTCTTTATTTTAATTTCGATAATCTTGTTATTATTAATCGAAATGTGCTAATTACGAATCAATTGAAGGAGAAATGTTCGGCCATAATCATGAAATATTTTGTATAATAACATCTTACACTAATCTAGTGTAAATCGTTGCCAAAGTGGCGTCATAATTCCGCTGTCTTGTGCTAGCTGCTACATACTCAGCGGCCGGCCACACGAATGTCTCAGCTGAGCCAGGTATATTTAGTCGCCAGTTTTCCTTCTGATATCAATCTGAAGTGTTGATATGCACTCATCTCAGCAATACTGAATCATTTTCTTACAGGAACAGTGAATAAATCTTCAAAGGGACTGTCTCAGATTGTTTTAGGTACAAAACTTGAACCTAGGCAAATCGTTTACTTTAGGCAAGGTGACGTTCTACTGGTTGCTTATAAAGAGACGAAAACAAGGAAGCCAGTTTGTCTCACAACGGGATGTTACACTGAGGGAAATAAGGGGTTGAAACCACTACTAATTCATAAGTACAATAACTTCATGGGAGGTAAGTGAGTGCATTTTCCATGCCACTTGTTCCAGACCCACTAGAAGGTGCTGGATGCAATTAGATATGGCATTATTTGACACATACGTCCTGTACATAAAGAACACTGATAAGCCTTTAGCAAGATGGGACTTCATGATCACTATAGTTAGGGGATTGTTAAATGAACCGTTCCCAATTCCAGTTGTGAGGCCAACAGGTCATGCAGGAGGCCCCTATCATGCTCTCGAAATATTGCCACAGAATAACAATTGCCTATGTGTTGAGTGCTTGAAAGTAAAGGAGAAGAAGTCTACATTCTAGTGTTGAGGATGTAATGGTAGTATTCACCAGCGGTGTTATAAAGTAGTGCACTTCTGGAGGCCTCACTATCATGGAGTAAAAAGAAAGACCCACCCAAGTGACTCTGAGTGAAATGTACAAGTGGTAGCATACAATTGATGTATGCATTGTTGTATAATTTTTCCAGCTAAACTATATACTGGTACGCACCTATTTACTGTGAACTGGTGCTTCTTTTGTATATGTCATTTTTTTAAATTTACCTAATATAAACATTTTATATGTAGCAAAACTTTTGCAAAAATAAATAATATAAACAAATTCAACATATTTTTGGTCTTACACTTTGTGGATGATAAATAACAGCTTCAGTATCATCATTATCTTATTCCTTGTACTTTTGAGGATGAAAGGGTGTGCTGTTTATGTATGTATAACAAGTCAACGATTTTTAACACAATTTATACTAAGAGTCTGCCTCGGGAATCCCCTTCAGTTCCCGCGCTTGGTATAGCATCACGCCTTTGCAGTTAGCGTCCTGCTGCGCATTATTTTATCAGCGTTAAATATGCATTCTTATAATTAACAGAATGGTACAATACAATGTTATACAAAAGAAAAACCTGCAAAGAATACATGGTAAGTAGGGAACAATTACACATGGATATCTAAATTGTTTATCCACTGCACTAGGGATACTGAGACATCAGCAAAGTCTTTTCGGTCCCCACCATAAGCACGCAGAGGACATTCGTCCTTTATATGATGCATGGTCTGGACTAAAGCACCACAATCACACGATGGAGGGTCCTTGAATCCCCACTGGTGAAGGGAGAATGCAGATCTTCCACAATTATTGCGAAACCTGTTTAGTGATCCCCACGTTCTTCTTGGCAAACTGAAACCAGTTGGGGCATGGTTTGGATTAAAGAGGCTTGGCCACTCCGGAGCTGTACGAAACCATTGCTCTTTCCATTCCTCTTTTAAATTGAAACCAGCATACATTAGATTCTTAGCTGTTTTCATTCGTGGCTTACGGGATTTCACCCTTTGCCTCCAGAGATCAGCAACATCTCTGAGGATAGGTAGAGTTGGATTGGACATGATCTTATCATATTCTTGAACAAGAGCTCTTGAACGTCGCAGGCTTGGTGGAGCAATCTGGGACAGGACTGGCAGCCAGTGCGTAGCAGTAGGCTTCAGTGTACCTGAGATGATACGCATGGGGGTGTTAAGTTGTACATCGACTTTCTTCACGTGGAAACTGTTAAGCCATATTGAAGAGCAGTATTCAGCTGCAGAATACTCGAGGCTAAGCCCAGTACACCGTAATGTGTCCCCTGAAGCAACCCATGAAGTTCCACACAATTTAATTGGAATATTATTACGTGATCTCAATTTAGATCCGAGGTTTTCAAGATGCCTTCTATAAGGTAGGGTTCGGTCAAGCGTTACCCCAAGGTACTTTGGATTAGGATTGTGTTTAGCACTGAGCCATTGAAGCATACTTTGAGTTTTGTATTAGCCAACTTGTTGTGGAGATGGAAGCAAGCAGATTCCGTCTTATTCATGCTGGGTTGTGGTCTCCAGTTTCGGAAGTAAGAGCTAAGTGTATTCAGGTCGGACGTCAGGATGGCCTCGGCATGGCTGAGATCTGGATGTTGAATGGCAGTGGCTAGGTCGTCTGCATAAGAGAATTTTACTGATTTTGTCTGAAGAATATCTGATATGTAGAGATTGAATAGAAAATATGCCAATACTCATCCCTGGGGAAGGCCATATTTTAGTTTCCTAAGACGACTAATGTCATCATACATGATGACACGGAAAAGCCTTTCGGTTAGCATATTGTTGATCAGTGTGGTTACAGTTTTGCAAGGAATAACTCGTTGCAGCTTAAACATCAATCGCTGCCTCCACAAAGTATGATATGCAGCCTTTAGATCTACAAAGACTGCAGTACCCCTTTGAAAACCAGCCTCAATGTGAGTTGTTATTGCTAGCACCTGGTCAACACAGCATTGGTTCTGCCTGAATCCAGCTTGCTCTACTGGGATCACTTCATTAATGGCCAAACTAATTCTATTGTACACAAGTCTCTCAAGGAGTTTATAGCAAACACTCAGCAATGCTATTGGTCGGTAGCTATCGATTTGGTCTTCCGGTTTACCAGGTTTCAGAATTGCAATGATCTTGCTTACCCGGAATTCATATGGCAGATGTCCAGACGATATGATATTAGAGTAGAATTTAGCCAACCAGAGCTTTGTGTTTGGACCACTATGTATCAGAAACTCAGAAAATATCCCATCAAATCCAGCAGCTTTACCATGTATGAGGCTTTTAATAGCAGTATCTACTTCCAGATGTGAAAATGGTACCGAGTATATAGAGTTCTCCTGCAAGTTGCTTTTCTGTTTGAGCAACTTCTTTACTTGGACGGTATGTTTCTTATCAGAGGGCGCTTGTGACATATTAACAATATGTTCAGCTACTAGGTTTGGGGGTGATGCAACCATTTCTCTTGTGGCAGGTTCTGTTTCCAGTAAGTTTCCTGAGAAGACTCCAGGCTTTTCTGCTGGACTGTTTGAAGTCCATAGTCTCTACCGTATTGTTCCACTTCTGCTGTCGAGATTTATCTAAACTCTGTAACAGAGCATCCACCCTCTAAATACTCCTCATAGAGTGTCTCACAAGTTTCATTCCACCCAGGGATATACTCTTTTTGCAGCCCTCATGGAATACATTTCTTGGAAATTGAGATAATAAGACCAGCAAAACGTTCGTACTTGGACTGAATAGGTGGTATGAATCGGCCACATTTGTCAAGATCTTCTACTGCACGAGAGTTCGTAATTCCGCAAGACCTCTACTTCTGGAGATGTAGCCAGTAATAAGTTCTTCAGCCAGAGCAGCACCTTTCCGGCACACGTCATGTTGTACACGGGAGAGTGGTCCATTGCCATTTTCTCTGAGATGCATTTTAATGTAACATAATGCCAGGTCCGTTTGCAAAAGGAGTGAAGAACATTTCATGAGTTTTCTCCTCATTAATTACAGATATATGACACCCGCGAGTTCTAAGCCATGGACGACCCTTCTTCTGTTTTCGGACTTCAGTAGAAGTGTGCTTAGTAACACTCATCGAGGAGCCGTCCAGATGCGAGTATAAGAAGTAATCCGGATTTACATAGAAAAATCATATGACAAAGATAAGTGGTAAAAGTCTAGAAGCGCAGGAAAATATATTCAAAAGTTTGAATAAACAACTCAAGGGAATAAATAAGAGCCGAATCAAGTCATAATAGGGCATGAAGTTGATTGTTGCTGAAATCTGACCACACCTGTGCTCTCCTTCCTACATGTCACTACTGTGTTATTTTCATTATGATTAGAACAGTAGCTCAAAACTGTAACTGCTACCTCCGCTTTTGTACGATAATATTGTGTCTGTAAACCGGTTTTGAACGCAAATTGAAAGTTCAAATTCAGTGCCCATAGCCATTCATGAAGTTAACATAGTTCTTGAGGAGGTGTCTACAAGTAAGGACTTGTATGTCGACAGCCGCAGTAATTTTGTTTACCTGGTGGCTGAGAATTGGCCATTCACTTTTCTCCAATGGAACCTCAAATAAGTTACTGAAAATCTCATATCTCAGCATTGCAAGTGTTGAAGAGACATACTGAGTACTGCACCCTTTTCGTCATGTCAAACTGGTATTTGCCTATTCCACGTCTGCAGCGTGAGTTGTTAACTGTTTTGCCTCAGGGGCCGTTATGGCTCTTCGTCTCTTCCACACATGACTATTATCGGGTATCAAGGAAGGCCTGCTTACTTAAGTTAGAAGCTTACGTAATCTGACTATGTTTATTCAATGAAAAACAATGAAATCTGATGGCGGGTTTGTTCACAAATATGGCTTTAAACAGTGGTCTGCGGTCAGTGACATTAATATAACTCTGCGGATGGACGATTTCAGGATGAAATTAATATCCACCATAAAGGAAGGCCTGAAGGTCTACTTACAGAAAAGCTCTTTGTGGTTAACTAGTAAACAACAACATGAGATTCAATCTGCTCGGCTCCATAAAAACGATGCATTATGGTTGTGATTTCTCAATCGTCTAACTATCAGGAAGTGATCTCCAGACTTTTTTAATTTAGGCTGTCCACGAACTACCATCAGCATAGGACGAGTTACCTGGAACCTCAATTGAATTTAAGTAACCTCCAATTCACATAACTGAGCTATCGTGTTCATCCAAAAAATTAATGTCTAAGGTTAAGGAAATGTGCCTGATGACCAAAGTAACCCCTCATTGAAATTAATTGAACGTAGCTGATGACCGAAATGACCCTTTACTGAAGTTAATTGAACGTACTTGATGACCAAAGTGACCTTCCAAAATAAGAGGACTTCATGTTTCAGTGATTAATGGTGTAATATTACACGACATATATAGTATTATTTATATTAAATGTATGAATTTGTATCACAAACCAATAACAGATTAAAGTTTGTGATTGGAACAAATCCATAGAAACCTTTGAGAAGAAATCCTATACTACTACCATTTTACCCTTGCTATCATTTTGTTATAACGTTCAATTAAACCCTAAAATAAACTCGACTCATGGTTAACCCTTGAATATTATTGGTCACAGAGTTCAAATACATCCACTTATATAGTCCTACTAAAATATAACACGCAAAATGTTACAACTTCTCTATGAACAACATTTCCATCAATCATGGGTAGCCGAGTGACTAATGGCAGAGTGCTACTACATATTATGGAATACCATGTGGTACGGACTCTTTGTGTCAAACGAGAATACTCACCTCTCATCTGGGAGCAGTTGGCTAGCTACATCATTACACAGTCCTAGCAAGGCTGAGCAATCCCAAGAATCCATGCACTTCAACCACCACAGTAAGTTTCCACTGGAGGACATGCCATATACAATCCTGCACTACGTACATATCAACAAGTGGAAATCCTAAATATATAAGGACACCCTTCTGACACCAAAATAATTATTTAAATGCTGAATACAAACTATGACTGTGTTATGGAAACAACAAAACTGGAATACAAAGTCAAAGGTTCGGAACTGACATTGAGAATCCACTCTATCATTTTATATTGCGGTAGAACTGAAATTCAAGTAACTCCCTACTTATTTTAACATCAATAATGTTGTAATACGCCCTTCTATTTCCGAACAAGGTCCGCCTCATCTCGTCAAACAAGTTTAGACCTGTCGCTCTCCTCTGGCTTACAAGTGAGCAAACAAATCTCGCCGTGGACGGCCTTTCACTACAGCACAAGTCTGCATCCAATTCCTTGCATTATCAGACTATTTGTCGGTCAACTTTATTGCCATCACGAATGAACTCAAGTCTACTGGGATCTGTGGAATATGATATGCGTTTCACTGGTATTAATGGAGTTATTGGATGAACAAAAATTCCCTCCGGTTACAGGATCCTATTCAATATTCAAACCATGGACCTTACCATATTTTAAAATATTCTGTGCTGATGCTTTTCCCTCAGGCATTTACAAAGAAACCACAGCATTATTTACACTATCAACTCTGGAATATCTGTTAAGAACATGTCTCACTGAGTCACATGTTTTCATAATTACATGGACAAATAGAAAATATCTAGCACCGACAGTTATGGAGAGTTATGAAGTTTCTCACTTCACTTGGAAATACAATACTCTAGACACGTATGACACTGACTTCCACATCGACCTCAAACCTCATTAGACCGAACCCCGTGCTATCACCTTCTGTCAAATTTGTCGCAGATTGGCCTTTCACAAAACAACGTATACCTCACGGAAATTTACTATTACTCATTACATTACTTATTATTTCCATATGTTGTGCCCTCCTAACGAGCGCAATTATACTTATTTGCAGTGGGTGCTTTCTTCTCTTCCGAGTTTCTCTTCTTCCCTCGCTGTGTTTTGATTCATTCTTCAGTCCATCCATTGGTGTTGTCATCTGGGATTTTTAGCAAAATAATATTTGTTCACCAAACGTCCTAACGCTAGCCGTGTCCCGTATAATTTCATCTGGTATGCTGATTTCTTGAAGGACTTTTTCAATTTCGATTATCGAATTATTCTTCACTTTTAGTGAGCAGGCATTATTAAATATCTTTTTAGTGAGTCTATTGTCATCCATTCTTTGAATATGGCAATCAAATTTAATTTTATCTGATATTTTCGCAGTATGTTTGTATAATTCCGGAGACCTACTATTCATCCATACTCCTTCTATCTATACTGGGCTAAAGATTTCCCCGAGGACTTCTCTTTCTTGTTTCTTGATAATTTTAGATAGTGATCTCTCTCCAGTGATTGAGGTTTCTGGCGTATGTAATGCTTCAGGCTTAATTATGGTGTTATAATGTTTTAATTTAGCGTTCTGGGATATTGATGTTACAGTATGTTGTACCTTTCACATGTGATATTATGGCCTACTTGTAATATAGAAATCTCTCTCTGTTTGCCTCATGATTTAATGCAGATGGTTGGATTATTTCCCCAAGTATTTGAAATTATTTAATGAGTAATTTTGCAAAACTGAGTTACCAGACTTTGTTTGTATAGTATCGATTAGATCCTTCCGTGTATCGGGTATTCTCTTATGAGAGTTGGATTCGTTTTAGATGCAATTGCATGAAGTTTTTCCAGGGACTGAATTCATTCTTGTCTATTGTTGGATAGAATAACTAGACCATCTGTGAAGGCCAAATGTTTGATATGCATTTTATGATTAACTAGCTTGTCAGAAAATGTTTTGAGGCAAACTCTAGTACTAAATACCTCGGTTGTACTGCAGAGATAGATTAAAATCGAACTCTCCCCTGTCTTCAACTTACTAGCGTGATGGAACCAATTATTATTGTTATTAGTATGAGAAAATTATTGTAAATATTAATTGTTTTGAGTTATGTAGCCATATTCCAAATAAATAAATAATTATTATTATTATTATTAACATTTACAAATTACAAGTTGACCAAAACTTTCCAATTTGCATACACAACTGATTCTGTGTATGTGGACCAGAAATCCCGCAAATTTTCGTCGTACTTAAAATTCCTCTAAATTTCACTGCTTTGCTGCAAACATGTCTGAAAAAATTCGATGAAAATAATACAAGGTCAAATCAGCCCTACACATAGCAAAATACACCGCACTACGTTGTAAAAATTACTGGAATACATAGACTTTCTTTAACTCTTATCAGCTCCCATTATCTGTTCATGGTCGTCCTCTGTATGTATGGGTTTACTGCTTTATTTTACGCACGATTGCGTAATATTAGTTTGCATTCTGATTATTTTATTTCTGTTATCGACTTAATTCTAAGAATCTGAAAGATAACACAAAATATATGCCCTCCCAATATTCTCCACCCGCTAATAATAATATGCATTGGGGAAACTCACCGAGACTGTAATCTTCGCCGTTCAGAAATCAATGGCATGCATTTAGTGGTTGAACACCCTTCAGATCCTCTCCCGTGATGACATTGAAACTCTCACAGTAGAGCTCAATTAATAAGCCTCCAGGTACTGTATTTAAGTTTTTGGAGCCTTCCAACATCAGTATGTGAAGTTTGTGGGTGGTAATTTCAACCGTCATAATACAACCCAGGTACCGACAAAAGCAGAGAGGCTGAGGTAGAATGGGAAGCTTCGAGTGATCTAATTCTACAGCACGATAGCATACATCCAGCATTATTCAACATTGCGAGAT